>NW_015117141.1:17246-22294 GCF_001443285.1 Poecilia latipinna | reverse complement strand
TGTCCTGTCTGCCTTTGAGACATTCTGTCAGTGCTGTATCATCTCCCTGTAATGAGGGAAGGTCGTTGAGTTAACGTCAAAGGCACAGAGGTGATGCTGACGGTGTAGTTGGAAAACACAATTCCTGCTTAAAAATCTGATGTTTTTCTATTTTGAAAACAAACTGAAGATCCTTTCTGAAGATATCCAGGAAGCATTTTATTGTCAGTGCACAACCCACACCTCAAATGTTTCATATCACTTTAGATTAAAATATGTAATTTTCATCTGTCAGCACAGTGTAAAATATGCAAATGTGTTGTCATATTTACCACTTTTTAAATTCTACATTTTTAAAATTAAGTTAACTAAACTACAACAAATTTTATTCTAGTCAAATCCAGTAAGATTTAATGCAATATCAACAGAAAAAAAAATAATCTAATGAAGTAATCTTTGAGTTTTGATTCATGAATTCTGGTATTTTTGCATAACTTGCAGATATTTTTGAGGACCTTATACTTTTTTAAGCTTAAGTCACCTTTGGACCCAACACTAAACCAGCACAAAATATATCAAAGTGTAAATTATGGCTAAATGGGGTAATGTCAGTTATTTATGTCTGGGAGAGCTCCGCATGTTGCTTAATTTTTGAAATTCAGTCTGTTTATTGGGAATTTACTTTTGTTATTAAGTTTACAGAAATAACGCCCTGATTATAAAATTATTATATGACATTCATCCATCCATACTGACTATCCATCTATTTCAGAACCAGAGGAGAACTTGAGCTTGTGTCAATATGCAAATTTAGTGCAGAGATGCCGTTTTTAGAATTATCATAAAAACTTCTTTATAAGATTGAAATGTGACAGGGAAAAAAGGGAATTATTTATCTTGATTAGTTTTCTGAGGACACCTTCATAAAGTCCAACTTTGTTGAGCTTTAAATGGACCTTAGACATTAAAGTTTTTATTTTAGATTTTGAAAACTATCTGAAAATATTACCTTTTCAGTTTTTGTATATTATTATTTAAATTAAAATGCATATGAACAATTAGTACTTCTTTACAAAATTTGACAATTTAGTGCAATAAGTCCAAAATGTTAGAATCTCAGCCTGAAGAGCAACAGAAGTAAAAGGAAATGCCAAAAAACAATAACATGGTTTCACTGTCCTCACTCTAGGTCAGTGTTTTTCAACCCTGATCCTCAAGGCTCATTGACCTGCATGTTTTAGGTGTTTCCCTGCCTTAGCATCTGTCTTCATTCAGATATAATGACCAGCAAGAAGTGGGTGTTACTGAACATGCTGATTTAGTCACACCTTCTCAGTGTTCTGAGCACAACTCAGGGAAACACTCATTAAAGGTCTTAAAATACTACATTTCTCAAGCAGAATAAAATCTCTCCAACACTACCCATATAAAAGTCTTTAGGTTTAACAATGATGTTTCTGTCATTGTTTATCTTATTCAAAAGGTCTATTGTGAGTTTTGTGTTCCAGAATTATTAGCATGGTTTTCCATAATGGATGGTTTTACACAGTAGCTGCAGGGTATAGCATCTGCATGTATGAGTGTGTTCGATTCAAATTCAATTCAAAAATACTTAATTGATCCCAGAGGGAAATGTGTGTATACATACTGTAGACATGCACAAGAAACAAAGACCTGTTACCGTATGAAAATGTGTGCTTCCACTTCTAACTTAGATTTTCTAGCAGAGAATGTCTCCCCTCTCAACCACTTCACTTCAGAGGACAGAAGGACTGTGGCTAAAATAGCATCACTGATGGACAATGTCTCCCACTCCATACATGAAGATGTTGCTGAACTGGAGAGCTCCTTCAGTGCTGCATCCAAAGTGGACAAAGGAGCATTAAAGAAGATCCTTCCTCACAGCAGATTTTACTCTATAATGTTCACAACAAACACAAGTGTTTATTTCCACAGATTTATTTATTTTAAATAGTTTGCCTTGGCTCCTGACAAGGCGAGGCAGACGTCTGGCCCACTGGCGCTGGGGCATAGCTTCTGTGAAACTGCTGTAGCTACAATGTAGCCACTTACCAACATCAGCGGGTGAATGTGTGTGTGAATGGGTGAATAATTGAATGTAGCGTGAAGCACTTTGGGATGCTCTTCTAGATAAAGTGTTACACAAATAGAAGTCATTTATGACTTACCACTTGTTTTCTCATCATTAGTAAAACACCTTTGTAAAAACTTCTTTACATTTAGTATGCTTGGTTTTAGAACTGAACCCGTTGTCCACTTCTCTTCCCTTTATTTGGTAGTTTTTTTCTAAGCTAAAAGGTTTGTTGCCAAGAGTTGAAGTTACAGCAGTGGGAGATGATTAGCATATTGCTACAGGGACTAAATTGCTTTTCTGTACACTACACAAAGACCATGTATGCTTTGTTATTCATAAGTTTGGTTCAAAGAAATACACTTTGAAAACTAAATATTAGCAATGTGGGGTTAACAATATGTGCTTCAGGTTGCACTGAGTTTAAAAATGGCTTCAAATAAATCACAGAAAAAGCCTGGATCCACCATTTGAAACAGTTTATTCAATTTGTACTCAAATCCAATTCACTTCACTTCAGGCTTTTGATGAGCACTTGCCGATGCCCTTCCAAACTATCCCATTATGAAGTCTGTGTTGTATGTAATAACAGCACAAATGCGCACACCAAAAATTCAGCTAGCAGCACTTACAAAGTTTTAGTTTTGTGAGTCTGTGCTCACTCACATGGATTTATTTACAAATTTTTGTCTGCTTACAAAAATATCACAATGTGAAAGTGAACCGCACCAAACAGAACAAAATAAAGTCTGCAAACAAGTGGACCAAAGGACTTTTCTATTGAGAATACACCTTTAAACTGAACTGGCACGAGCTGATAACATAACATTAATATGCTGTTTGTAATTGTAAGAACAGAATCGTTTTTACTAATGGATGTGGTTTGTCAGTCAGGTGATAAATATGTTGCATACTAACAAAGTAATAAAATATGTGATGGTTTGCTCTGTCCAAGATATATAATAAAATATAATAAAAAAAATCTTTTTTTTCTGCAACTATAATTTTGCTGGACTAGACTAATTTTCAAGGATTATTCAGTGCTTTCCTTAAAATTTATTGTCTTTCCTTCCTCATCCTTTTCTTTCAAATATCCTAGAGTCAAGAGGAGAAGCACTATGTTTTGAATCTTTGAATGATTCTGCTGTTTACAATTTATATCCAAAAAACAGAATAACTTGTTTTGAAACTGTTGTTTTATGAATCCCTAATCTATTTCTTGGTTCAATAGGATTTATTAGAAATACCCTTTACTTTTCCACAGTGGGGAAATTTAGGTGTAACAGCATTAAAGTGACAGGGAATTAAGGCATGTACATAAAGATCAAAAAGATAAAAGTAAATTAAAATTAAACAAAAATTTTAAATAATTATGAAATAGATATTGTATGGTAAGGGCAAAATTACAACATAAAATACTGTGCTAGATATCAAAATGGGATAAATCTGAACCGAACTGAAATGGGATGAAGAAAGTGACATGATAGCCAAGGAATGTGAAACTGAGAAAATATTTTTAAAAAATGTACAAATATGCGTTTGTGTATTTGTGCTTTAAAGATATCAAACAGTTCACTGATGCCAGTGTCAAAGAAGGTCTAAAACGAACTGATCTTCATTCAGACAGTAATGTTGAGATTTTAATGTTTCTTAACGTTAACCTGTTAAAAAAATAATAGTTTTGTATCATATCAGTATTTTCTTTTTATTTCTGTTATTTAAGCAGGTAAAAGAACATCAGTGATTTCATACTTGTGGATAGGTGTTGTGCACAGGATCTCTCCCAAGTGTAAATGTAATAGCAAACTGAAGTGAAGATGTGAGGTGAAGTGCAAGTTTAACAGGATTCAGGTATAATAACAGATCCTCTATTGATTCTCTCTCAAGGGCCTAAGAAGGCAGTTTAATACAAGATGCAAACTAAATACACACTCTGGGAAGCCAATATCACTGCAGATCTGCCTATCTGTTTAGTAACAGTGCAGATACACTGCAGATTGCTCTACTCTTACCCCTAACCCAGCACTCCTTCATTCTAATCCAGGCATAGGTCTGTCTTCTCTGCTGTCACAGTGCTTACAGAGATTGGCAGTTTAATTAACTTCATATCTTTGTGTGCTGCAGCAGCAGCTACTTCTCGCTGTGTAAGAGAGTTTGTGTGGGAGCTCCAATCAACACATCTGTTCCATAAAGACCCCCTGAATCTGTGACACCTGAAGACTAACTGAGATTTGCACTGAGATCAAGGATGTCTAAGTGCAGATGGCAGATAATCTCTTGACTGCCATTTTAATAGTAATAATTAACAGTACACTAAGAGAGTAGGGTTATATGTTTTTAATTTAAAAAAAAAAGTCCTTGAAATACATGGCAAAACTTAGTTTTGTTGCTTGTGGCGTTAAACTGAAACAATAACCTGTGGTGCTGCGTCTGTCCTCTACTGAGGATGCCCAATCAGAGTCACTGTAGGCTATAAGGTTCAAGTCTTCATTGTTTCTCTTGAAACTTAGTTCATAGTCACAAGTACCTTTTAGATACCTCAAAACATGTTTAGCATTCACTAAATCCTGTCATAGGTTTAGCTAATGTCTGGGAAAGTTTGCTCACTATCCAACTGATGTCTGGTCTGGTGCAGGTCATGGCATAAATCGGACTACCTACTATCTCGCGATAGTTTGTAGGATTAATTACTTTTGCTTCATCGCACTCACAATTTTCTTTGTGATCAAGTCTTAGTTCGCATGGGGTGGATCTTGGTTTGCAGTCCAACATTTCATATTTTTCCAACAGTTTTAGGATGTACTTCTTTTGGCTCATTTTTATTTCATCATCTTTTTGTTCAAAATGTATAACTAAAAAAATGTGATATTTTGCCTAAGTCCTTCATGTTAAACTTTGATTTTATTGTTTCTTTGAAACTGTCCAAAACCTCAATGCTGTGCTAGCAGCAATGATCAAGTCATCCACCCAGATGAGC
>NW_015117141.1:9161-11701 GCF_001443285.1 Poecilia latipinna | reverse complement strand
TGATCACGCTCTGAGTTCGTGCTAGGTATTGTTGGACACACGGATAATCACGGTCAGTCTGCGTTTCATAACCTGATCACGCTCTGAGTTCGTGCTAGGTATTGTTGGACACACGGATAATCACGGTCAGTCTGCGTTTCATAACCTGATTACGCTCTGAGTTCGTGACAGGTATTGTTGTACACGTCTTAAGCGCATGGACAGTGGCTGGTTGTCACGTCACTGATCACGCTCTGAGTTCGTGCTAGGTATTGTTGGACACACGGATAATCACGGTCAGTCTGCGTTTCATAACCTGATCACGCTCTGAGTTCGTGTTGTACCTTGAGATAGTAAGAGGTCATTCTGACCTGATTCGAACAATGGCTGGAATTCGTGGTCAGATATGAAACGGGCCGCGCTATTTTTGGAGAACATGCGTGGGAGAGAGGAAATGGCCATTCTTCCTTCTCACGCAAGGATGCTTGTTAGAGAGTATAAAATTGGGGGAGTTCCTGGTCTTGGCAGAGTCTGCCGTGGGTCGCGTACGAACGCCCAGCCACGTGATTGCTGCTCTGCCCGGACTGACGGCTGTCCGGTCCATGTGTCAAGGTAAGAGCGAAATATATCAGAGGACAATACATAGGATCACGTATGAGTGTATGAATGATGGCTTTGCTGTGCAGCATTGCTTTGCTGTAATCTGTGGCGGAATAAAAGGACACATTTATTCTAGCAGACCAGCGTGTTGACTCATTCTTGTTGCCGATCACCTCCGATCCTGTCTAAAATTGCACAAAACACTCTACCACATTTTGTAATTTCATAAGATCAGCCATGTTACAATGTCCTAATATTTCATGCCATGTTTTCAGATCACAAGCTAGCTTCATTTTATCTCTGTTCATCATGTCGTTTAAGTTTTCCTCAATGCATCTTTAATTGTTGCTTTTCATCCTCAAGTAATACAGTTTCTCATGTGCCTCGATAGGGAGTTCTATTAAGCTTGGTGTCGGGCAGAAGATTCCGGCTGACTTTGAACATCATGGCCTGGTCCGCCACATGGTTGTTCTGCATGTCTGAAGTCTACTTGGCATCATCTTTCAGTTTCGATTTTCCTCTGCATGTCTTGTCACTATGAGTTGTACTTCTGTGGTAGTTGCACCATTTTGGCGCGGTCTTTTGGCGGCAGTCTCTCGCCATGTGCCCGCGCTGTCCACAGTTGTAGCAGTTTACAGTTGTCATGTCCACTTTCATTACATTATCTGACTTCGGTTTGCTTTCAAACTTTTCTGTCTCTTCATATCTTCGAAGTCTGCTCTTAAACTGAGTGAACGTCAAGTCTTCACTGCTCTGTGTTGTGTGAATAGCAAAAGGCTTGTATGATTCCGGGAGTCCCTTCAGAATCATTGCTATTATTACTCCATCACTAATAACCTCTTTTGCATTTCTCAGAGACGTTATTCAGCACGTAAAACATAGTCTGTCACTGTTTTGCCGGGTTCTTTTAACAGGGACGTGAGCTCTGTTTAAAGGGCGATGATCTTGGGCTTACCCTGGCTGGTGTAATGGCCACGTAATATCTGCAGAGCTTTCTTCCCATTGTCGGCGGTATCTCTCATCACCAACGACAGGCTATCATCGAGGACCTGGATTAGTTCTGCGTAACATTCCGCATTTTTCTCTTCATCTGGGCCCGCGGTAGAGAGGATGGTGTCTTTTAAGTCTAGCGTTCTTAAGTAAGTGAGGAACTTTACCTCCCAGAGTTAGTAGTTGTTTTCGTCTTGGTTGAAAACTAGTCTGTTCCATCGTCCTCCTGTGCGGTGCCTGGGCCCATAACCTGTTGTGTTTTCTTGTTCAGTACTCATCTTTAAAATGAATCACACTTCTTTTCGCTAGATAGCTGTATTCACTTTATTGCTAATGTTCAGCCTTCAGTTAACTTCATCTCTACTTCTCTTTGTTAGAACAGTGCTGCCTTTACACAAGAACTCGCTCTCATTTCACCCCGGTGGACAACAGCAGTACAACACGCACATAAACAAAGTGACAGGATACAGAACTTGCAGCTTTACTTTTCAAAGTAAATTAGAAATCATGAACACATAACACAAAATAACTCAAAGACAAGTTAAGATGAGAACATATTCTAACATTTTTAACTTCTCAATACATTTAATTATGATTCATCTGATGTTCAAGTTATACTGAGAACAAATAAAGCTGTATTCCTTCTTATCTGACTGGTTCTAGTTTTAATCAAACCTTCCATGTTTTCACATTTTGGTCACTAAGAATTGTTCGAGGGATTAAAAGTTTAAACTCAGTCTTATTTATCACTAATTAAGGTTACAGGTTTTGGACACATTTTCTCATTTTCTTGCATTGAAGATTCTCCAGGCAGACAGCTAAACAGTGAGTGGACAGAAGGATGTGCAAAGTAGAAATGCACAAATATGACTTGTATTTTGGGTTCAGCAACCCTAATAATAATGTCAAAATGTTTGGTTTGCTGAATAATGTATTCACTTTTGTAAGCCTTCATTGGTAATCTACAATGT
>NW_015117141.1:4968-7944 GCF_001443285.1 Poecilia latipinna | reverse complement strand
TTTTGGGTTCAGCAACCCTAATAATAATGTCAAAATGTTTGGTTTGCTGAATAATGTATTCACTTTTGTAAGCCTTCATTGGTAATCTACAATGTTAAGTGTCAATGAAATATTTATATACTAATACAGTGTTTCTCAACCCTGGTCCTCATTGCCCCCCTGATCTGCATGTTTTAGATGTGCCTCTATTCCAGAACAGCTGATTCAAATGATTGCATGACCATCAAGTACTGCAGAAGCCTGTTAATCACCCAGGGATACAATTAGGTCTGTGGCAGAAACATTCAGGACAGGGGGGCGGTGAGGACCAGGGCTGTGAAACACTTTTCTAATATGTTATTTTCACTCTGTCTAAAGCTCCTCACGTTCTTGGGAGGATTGTAGGACCTTCAAGCCATACAAACTACAATATGTACAATAATGTGTGGAGTGAGTGTAAAAAAAAAACTTTGTTCATTGAAAGCACAACAGCATTTATTTTTGTTCTGTTTGTGTCAACCCTCTCCACGGAGCTCTGCCATCTCTGCTGGTAGTTGCTTCCTCCTGAAGGAGATCCAGTTGTTCTGACGGTTCTTCTCATCGTTGACCATCATGTCAGCCATGTTCATCTTCTTCTGTTCCCTGGGAAAAGTACCATATTTTCCACACTATAAGGCACTCTCAATTATGGCGTCCATTTCTGTATTTAACCCATACATAAGGTGCACCGGATTATAAAACGCATGCTAAAACATACGGTCAACTAAGAAAAGAAAAGGTAACGGAAACAAAACGGTAAGTTTAAGCTTTGTTCGACTATGTAACAATACACTCACGTTATTTTTTTATTCTTCTTCCACAAATCCATCAAAGTTCTCCTCTTCTGTATCTGAATTGAACAGCTGGGCAATTTCGCCATCAAACATGCCAGGTTCCCTCTCATCATTGTCGGAGTCAGTTTCGTTGCCAGGTGGCTGTTCAGCAATGATGCCGGCTTTTGCGAAAGCTCGGACAACAGTTAAAGCAGATACATAGCCCAGGCATCCACAATCCATTCACACGTGGTGACGTAACTCGCCCGGCGCTGCCTCCCCGTCTTAGTAAACATGTGTTCGCAGTCTGTCATCCATCGCTCCCACAACGCTCATTGAACGCCCTGTTTACACCAATGTCCAGCGGTTGGAATTCTTTTGTTAATCCTCCGGGAATGACGGCAAACTCCGAATTAGTTTGCTTCACTTCCTTTTTCACAGTAGCAGTGAGATGGGCGCTTATGGAGCCGCAGATGAACAGGGACGGTGATGCGTGGAAAAACCTATCTGGTTTTTATCGGAGGCGTATGCTGCAGAACTGGGACAACAATTCTCTGATTGGTTTATTGCTGCTGGCGTAAGTACTTTACGTGTTACGTAATGTCCTCTGATTGGTTTATCGCTGCCAGCGTACATCTTTGAGTCAGGGACAGATTTTGGAACTTGGTGCACACATAAAGTGCACCGGATTATAAGGCGCACTACTAATTTTTTGAGAAAATTTAAGGCTTTTAGGTGCGCCTTATAGTCCGGAAAATATGGTAATCAGATGTAACTTAGCTTGTATCATATAAATGTAGATAAATAAATAAATGTGGAAGTTACATACACAGAAGGAGTTATTTAACAGACATGTTACTTTACAAATATGCAAACACTTTCTTACCATCCAGATATACAGAATTATAAATAACTGGAATAGTTGTGTAAATTAAAGACAAAATGTAATTACTTTAAAGTTTTAGACCTATGCAGACATACAGCCATGGATAAAATACCACTCTTGTTTTCTTCAGGTTTGTTTTACATTTTTATGTCCTATACAATTAATAGTTCATAATCATTTAATTAGAGAACTGATATCTAGCTATTTTACAAAAATATATCAAATAACATGTTTTATTATCTCACAACAGCAGAAACTCCTGTGCAACAATAGCAAAATGAGAAACAACCGAAGCACGTAGATTCGCAGAGATAAAATATGAACAAATGAAGGCAACATGCTGTACACAATATTGACAGTTATTTATAACTGAGGAATGTGCAACTGAGTATCTTAAGAAAATGTGCATGTTGTGTTTGAGCAATAAAAATACAGCAGACTTTATGTTTCAAATGACTGTATGTAGGCAACCTTAAAAGTAGTAAAAACCAGACAGATATATCTCCAAACTGCTCACCTGGCTGGAGAGCAGCAGCGGCGTTAGCTGCATCTGAGTCGGGGTTCATCGTAGGGCGGCATCGGGCTCCGAAGCGGCAAAGGAGGGTTTCCATTCTCTCCGCTACGGTGACAAAAACGACTCATTCCTCACGGGTCCATCGAGCTGCTGCTTAATATTGAAATCCGAAGCAAAGAAAAGCCGGCATCTTTTAAAGTTCACCAGTTGTTTCTATCTTCCATCACTTCCGTGTTGCATTGAGTTTGAAACTTTGCGTCCTTGTATTTTCAGGCAGTTCGTTTTTTCGTTTTAAATGAAAAATGAGAAAACGGAAATAGACTCGTTTTTTTTTTTTCGTTTTCCGTGTATGGTTCGTTCTTTGGTTTTTTCGTTTCAAAATAAAATTGCAAAAACAAAACAAGCATGTGTTTTTTTGTTTTTTTCGTTTTTAAAACAAAATTAGAAAAACGGCAATTGCAAAAATAAAAAAGAAAATGAGCTGTCAATTTCGGTTTTCATTATTTCATTTTTGACAAGCGGTTTGTCCCGGAAGTTCTCTCTGTCCGGCTTACACAGGGATCGTATAACACACATTTTGCAGGCTGCAGGGAGACAAGCTTGTTCATTTCAGGCTATATACTGTAGTATTTTCTGCCAGCTGCAAGTCAGTTTAAGTAATTCTCCTGTGAGAAACAAATAATACCAGACATCTGGTCACCTAGAAAAATGGTTAGCCTGAGTTTTTAGTTTAGTTTTTTACTTTGAAAGGCCAGAGCACCGGGGAGTGGCTTTCCACTGCAACC
>NW_015117141.1:0-1371 GCF_001443285.1 Poecilia latipinna | reverse complement strand
TCATCTCTGGACCAGCAAGATGGCTTCCATTGCACTTTGCCTTCAGAAGCGATAAACAGAGGTAAGTACACTATTAATTTGTCACAAAAAGTTGTTTTAATATGTTTTTAGGATAGAAGTAGCCCTTATGAGCTTCATTTACGCACTTAGTTATGTGCAGTTTGAAATATACTCCGGAGTTTTCGGAGCACCGTAGCTCCGCTAACGGGGCCCGGCGGCTCCAGCCTCAGCGGGCAGGTGGTGTGTGTTTACTCCGCTAACCACTGTCTGGGCAAGTCACCTTGTCGTATTCCGCTGCTTGATATCTGATCGTAGCATCTCAAAGTGTGACATGAAGAGTTGAATGTGTTTGCATATATACTGTTTGATACATTTGTCAAAATATAATATTCCTCTTTGGAGAGTTCAATATTTCTGAAGATGTTAGTATCTTCTAAACATTGACATCATCCATTACTAATATCCCCTTCCTCTGATCTTTTTGTAGTTTGCAAATTGTGTGAAATATATTCATCCCTTCGTTGGCTTCTTACATGCAGTGTGAACTTTTTTTAATATTTATTTTTTATTATTTCAGGCAGGCGGCTCTTGAGGAGAGGCCTCAGCTCCAGGTTTGGATGCAGCTTCCCAGAATCTCCCAGTCATCCTCTTCCTCCTCCTGACATCGTCTTCCTCACTGTCTCTTCATCTTTTATATACATAAATTATAGGACTATTTTTCATGATTCCCCAAACATTCGCTGAATATCTGTGTATGTTTTGTAATAAATACATTTTTATGAAAATGTTTTGTCTGTTTATTTTGTAAGATTTGAGTTTAAAGCTCTGACTACATATAGGTTGATACAAATTAAATATTAAATAATTGGGGCCTGCCCATAGCAATGCATGGGGAGAGCAGTGACTGACCTGCGAATAGGTGCCTCCATGCATTGCATGGCAGGCACCTATTGTTCTTCACCTAATAGAATGTCTGTTTATTGGGGCATGCCATTAGCAATGCATAAGGAGAGCAGTGACTGACCCGCGCAGCAGGCCAGTCACTGCCTCCATGCATTGCATGGCAGGCACCTATTGTTCTACACCCAATAGAATGTCTCTTTAATATTATTTATTATTCTTCCATCACCGTTAATGCGGCTCGTACCGCTGCGTGTACCCCCACAAAAGTGGTATCAAATCGTGCGGCTCGATCCCGGCAAGGGAGCTATTATTTTTATTGGGGATCGGAGTTACGACGGCAACGTAAAAAGTGAAAAACGAGCTAAATTTCCGCAGAGTGTAACTGACACCAACTGCCGCTTTTTTAGAGTGAGAAAAAGTGTGGATTTTTGACCCCAAAATAATTTTGAAATCGCTCTCATGGGTGCA
>NW_015117140.1:38771-42347 GCF_001443285.1 Poecilia latipinna | reverse complement strand
TAATGCTAATGGCAGACCCAAATAATAATAATAAAGAGATATTCTATTAGGTGTTGAACAACAGGTGCCTGCCATGCAAACCATAGGGAGATCAGTGACTGACTTGCTTTGCAAGGCAGGCCCCAACTAATCATAACTATCATGCTAATTTCAACCATAAAATGCCTTTTGATTATATGATTACCATATCAGGTTGAGTGTAATCTCTCGAAACAACCCAGCGAGGGAGAGCGCAGCAGGTGATGACTCCAGTCAGCCCAATGGCGCAGAGAGCCACACATAACCTCTGAATTTCTTTTGGTGCCATTCTGCAAAAAAGGGAAAAATTTTAAAAATGGGATATATTGTTGGAGTATTCTTGGGTTTCCCTCCAGCTTTGGTAACAATCATCCAACCACTGGAATCCTCTAATGCAGGATTGGGCCTCTGGCAGCGATGTGCACAGATAGACACTAGAGGGCGCTTAGAGCACCTGCACACTGAAAACCACAACATGTTTTCATGTTGCCTACATAAAAGCAACTACATATAAACTTAGATTTACATTTTATATTGACTCAATTTTAGCATCTAGAAAAACTTAAAATCTTTCTGTATCAAACTTGATCATCGATCCACATGATGAGTTTTTCACTGTCCTGCACAAAAACTAAAGTGAAACTGAACATTCAATAAAAATACCAAGCACTAGTAGAGAATATTCTCCAGCTGACACCTTATGGGTGTAGATTAAGTTTTATTTTCCATTTCTGGGTTTAAAAATTATGATGTGATTATCAGATTATTTTAATATGTAAATAATATCAGCAGCCATCTTGTTTCCATCTCTCATTTCTTATAACTAAGAATAATATCAGTCATGTGTCTCACTGACCACCTGCACAGGTGTTGATGATTCTCATGACAGTCATATTCTGTGGTCCAGTTCTTACTACGTTCTGTTGGTTATGGGTCAGTTATGGCGCTTTTCCACTAACTAACCGGTTCGGTTCCGGTCCGCCTCGATTCATTTTCTATTATCAAATCAGGCTCTTATTACTTCACCTATAACAAGACATTTCTCCTTGTTATCAGTGAATTAATCTGCAGATGGAACCAGAACTTTTTCATCAATATTAGGAAATTATTGACTGACAAGCTCATATTTGTTGCTGTAAAGTTTCTTGTAAGTTAGTTTTGTTTTATTTGTTATACTGAGATATTTGCACCATGAACAAGACTAAAATTAGTTGGTAAGATTTTGTGTTTTTGGATGTATTTGAGTCCATCAGAACCAGAACCTTGACATTCTCTATTGCTGAGTGTTGCTGCAAACATCAGAGGAGAGTTGACCACAGCTGCAGCGCTCACCATATCAGAGCGTATAAAGGAAAACCTCTCTACCTGGGATAAAACCAAACCACAACAGGTTGGAGCGACGTGGCAGAGAAAAGAGACTTTAGATCAGAGATGTGATGACAGCTGCTTGATTTCTTTGTGCCATGAGGCTCAAAATGTCTGTTTGCATTCCTGCATCTGGTAACAAAGTAAAGAACCTGAGTTATTTTTGACCTGCAGGACTTATTTAAATCTAATATTAAACTGGTTTCTTTGATTTCCTTCTTTCTGGGTTATTGCTAAAATTAAAGATATCCTGTCCAGGAGAGACGTAGAAAACAGTCCATGCATTTGTTACTTCAAGGCTGGAACTTGTTTACTGACAGAAAGTCCATAAAATACAGTTAAAATCCTTCATCTGATCCAGAACGCTGCAGCAGGAGTTCTGGTGAAAACTAAAACCATCATATTTGTTGCAGTTTTCCTCCATGGTTCGGTCCAACGCTTCAGAAAAACATCTAACCAAAAACAGAGCAGCTCGTTTTGCTCTATTTGTTCCAAATACATAATTATTATCAGAATGCACAAAGCTTTAGGTTGGTCCCTGGATAAAAATAAGGCAGAAATTACCCTCTTATCCTGTTTTTTCTTCTTTTAGAAATATTATAATATCCAAGTATTGTGAATTGGTGCAAAAGAACTAAACTGAATGGAAAATAATTAGTTTTGTTTCCTGATGTGTCTGTAATTGCTGCCTGCTGAAAAACCGTTACACAACATCCGTATAATAAAAAAATTTATAAATGACAAAAGAAAAGCTAAATTTTGGTCTCAAAAGGTTCATTTTGTGCACATAGTGATTGATATCTTATACATTAGACTCAACAGTTCTTCTTTTTTAGCTAAATCAGTTTTTCTTAAGTTTAAAAAGAGAAAGTTAAAATAAATGTCTTACCTTTCTGACGTTCTGCAGGTTCTTCTGTTTGTTGTGACTTTAAGCCAAGTGGAAAATGAAATGGTTCTGTAGACGTGCTTGTTGCTTCACCACAGAAGTTCTGCTTGATTTTTGCACATCTGTGGTTTTATGCTTCCAGCAAATGAAACATTTGTGGTCACCTAAACAAAGAGTCACAGGATGTAACTTTTGACACCTTTAGCAAATGATTAGTCGAAATATTTGATTTCGTCTTCAATAAATCTTCAATAAATATCTCAAGCTGCACTACATACTCTAAAGCTGTATAATACAGCTTTAGAGTATGTACATGGATAAGATTAGGGCTGAAACGATTCCTCGAGTTATTCGAGTACCTCGATTATTAAAATTGCTCGAGGAAAATTTACCTGCCTCATAGCTTTGTTAATTTATGTTTTATTATTTAGCGCACTGTGTTCCAGCCGGAACGTTATTTGTGTTGCGCGTAGCTCTCACTTCCGCCTCTGAGTGGTTTACGAAAGCTAAGTTTTAGCGGCATAATGTCCAATCTTCAAGTTCGGCCAATGGGGATTTCATTGATTGATGATAATGCCCGGGTTTTTGCTGATTTCGCGGTACCAATAAACATCCTTAAAAGGATTTGCGCCATGCCTGGAGTCCGGCAGCCTTAGTCCTCCGGGAGCTGTTGGTTCAAACCGAACGGCGGAAAGACGCTGCGGAGTATTTATACAGATGAGCGGATAGACTGATCACAGCGGCAGCTGAGTAGTTGATGCCTACAGTGTAAGTGTAGCTTTACAGACGAACCACACAATACATTTCATATCACCCCGGTCTCAACAAACGGGAGGCAGAGCGCATCGTACATGGCTGGTCGATGAGTTTGAGTGTGACGAACGAAGGTACCGTAAATATCCCGTATTGTTCCCCCGTTCCTACGTTCGCTCCTGGTCTACCGGTCGTGTCGCCCCCACATTGGGGTTGTTCGTCTTTCCTACTCGGACTTACGTTCGTCTGTCCCCTGGCGATTTATGTTTTCGCATATCGATTTATTTAATTTTTATTATCATGCTCCAAACTTTGCGAGGACTGACCAGCCCGCTCTCCCGCTTCCTCATACACACAGAGCCAGCAGCGTCACCTTTCCATTCATACTTCATGACAGTCAGGCCCACATCGACACGCCCACCACCAGGTGTCTGCTCCTGTCATATCAATAATTACTTATTTCATTCATATGGCTCTTACAGAGCCTCAGTGAAAACGTGTTTATTATTATTAACTCTTTGGTGCAAAAAACTGATTGAAAATTGATTTATTTA
>NW_015117140.1:13553-35517 GCF_001443285.1 Poecilia latipinna | reverse complement strand
GCTCCTGTCATATCAATAATTACTTATTTCATTCATATGGCTCTTACAGAGCCTCGGTGAAAACGTAATTGCTATGGATACTCAAATTTGAAAAATTGGGCTGATATCCGATAGAAACACTGGTGTTACACCAAATTTGCCGATATTTAATTTTGTCAATTTTTTTATCCGATCACTCGATTAATCGTAAGAATAATTGATAAATTACTCAATTACTAAAATATTTGTTTACAACAGCCCTAGATAAGATGAAAGTGATGGTTTTGTCTTAATCTATCAGAGATCCCTCTATTCCTTCCCTCGGCTCTTGGTGCACAAATAGTTTGTCAATAATTATAAATATCTAGATTTTATCTTGGATAAAGAGCTTTTCTTTTAAAAAAAAAGCGCACTGAGGATTTTCTACAACACTGAAAATGAAGATTGGGTTTTATTATCACAATGGATCCTGTTTTATTGATTTTAACTCGTTTTGGATAAATCTGACCAGGTTTACTGGGAACCTTCCCAGACAATAATAGTACATTACAATGTCATAATTCACTTAATTAGATTGTTTTCATGGGAATTTACTCTTGCTTGAACGTTTCTTTAGTATAATGTATGTATAGTCGTATATTTAACCGGAAAAGGCTTAAAAGATCACAAAGAATGTGAATCTTTAAATCAACAGAAAATAAAAATACAACTTTGGTTCCAACTTTTTCACCAACCTGTATCTACATCCCCATAAGATCATGGAGACGTAGTCAGGAAGTCCAGTTCTCCCAGCAACGTCTTTTAAACATGAAAGCCTCTCCTCGGCCCAAAGAGAGGAGGCTCATGGTTCAACACTGGGGCACAAAGTCTGCATCAGTTATTGGCAGTTCCCTACAGTTTCCCTTTCTGACAACAATCTCCTGCTGATAGCCCTCAGTCTCAAAGCGCATGGCAGCGCTACGTGTCAGTAGCTGCCAAAAATCAGCCTGTTCATGCAGTGATAGTGGAGACTCTGTGAAATGGAGCTTTATGTGGTTATGTTCATGTGGTCAGCTTCACAAAGGATGTTCAAACCGGTCTGTGCATTGGCACATCATCTCTGGTTTCATGTTTCCAGCAAATGAACAGCTTGTGGTTATTTAAGCTAAAAGTCACAGGATGTAACTTTTAACACCTTTAGCAAATGTCTGGGGGAAAGGTTTTATGTTGCCCACACCTGGCCCATAGCAGCATTTATTATTGAAAATTAAATACATCCACACTATTCAGATTTTTAGAATTTAATTTTCTCTTTTCAAACACATCAGTATCTGACAAAGCTTTAGTAATTTCTAGCGGTCAGTGTATAAATGGCAACCCTGACTGACCTCTCCATGAGACTCTCAGGGAAAAAAAGTGTCTTCAGTCAGAGGCTTCTTCAGAGTCGCTGTAATACAGACTGCTGCAGGAGCTCTTTCCTGCCAACAGCCACCACTAACTCTTTGAAGAATCTGAATTAATGAGTTACAACATTTAATTTCCCTTTGGGATCAATTTCTAACTTAATTTATGTCAGGCAACTGCATGAAAATATCTCTGTGAAATCTCATTTTTTCTGCTTACAAGTAAGTTTTGTGCTGCCGCAGCAACAGTGCCACCTGGTGGCAGCTAGCATGCACTGACACTGAACCAGAGGCGACTGTATGTGCATGTTGTTTCCTTTATTAGTTTTTATTAAGAGTGTATATCTTTCCTTAACACACCGATCAAACTCCAAAAAGGCAAAAGGGGAAGAAAACAAAACAGAATAAAGACGAAGATCCTAAAGAGTTAAAAACACTTTCATCTCAGCTTGTTTACGAGAAAAATAAACGACGGAGCCGACAAAAATAGTCATATTTCATTAATGTGTTAATGATTCAACTCAACTGGTGTTATTTATTTAACATAATTATTGTCTTTCTTTACACAGTTTTTCTGTCACAATACATTTGAAGCATAAACTATAAAACTCATTTAAATTTTGTTGTTTTAATGAATCATAACAGTTTTTAAAGCTGCATCTTAACGATTTTGTTCCTGGGATCTAAATATAATCTGCCTCCCTAAAAACATGCAGAGGAAAAAGGCCAATTATGTCGCCAATAGATCAGCTTAAAGCTGTAGAGTGTTAATAATCCAGTCCTGCTGTTATAAGGTAATCAGTTACATTATTATGGTGGAGAAAACGTTCAATTTATCACTTTCATACAGTTCATCAAATTAAACCGCTTTAGTGTGAACTAATGTCCATTTCTATTCTTTATATTAATGCCAAGTTATTAGAAATAAAGTAAAGAGGAAACATTTGTTTCATTTTTATCAAAATAAAGGAGATTATATTTATTTTATCCCAAAAACACATGAAAAAAACAGATGCAACATTCTGGTAGAGTGAATATGTACAAAAAGGAATCAGCAGGGGTCGCTGTTCTGCAGGGGAAATTCAGAGGAAGATTTGTACAGTAATGGATTATTCTAGTTTATATTGATCAGAGACTATTTATAATAATATATATTTATGGCTAAATAATCAAACAAGTGTAAAAAGCAAGATCAATACAATATTATTTTTTCCTGGAGGTAAAATTATAGGTGGAGGAGATTTTAACTCTGATGGCCACCAAGAAATGGAATGCCATTTAATTTAGAAACTATCTAATTTTCAATGTATGGACAGTAAAATATTCTGGAATGACTTGCAACACTTTATCCAGCAAAAAACAAACAAAAAAGGGCAAAGAATTACCCTTGATGAGAGACATTATAGTTTTTTAATAATAAAGATATGAACAAAGAAGCTACTCATTTTATTCAACTGTTGCTGCTCATTGGTAAATATCACATTCATTAAACAGAAAAACAAGTAAAACAAAGTAAAATTCTTCAACGTCTAAGATAAATGCAATGCATGTTGTGAAGGCAAGAATATTAGATAAAAACCTGCACATTAGTAAAGGAAATGCAGTTGGTATCGTTGCACATTCCCTTAGGAAACATAATTTAAATTTTCTCCTTCAGTTGCGTCATAAAAACGACCCAACATCCATCTAATAAATCCTCAAGTCATCCTGAAAAGCAAACAAATATGAAAGATAAAGGTAATTTTATCCACATTAAAAGGAATCCAATAATTTATTTCTTCTGTTTTGGTAAAAATGTTTTGAAAAAGTGTTTACCTTTTTAAAAGTTGTGGTTGGATCAGGTGTTGGAGGTTCTTCTGTTACTTCTGGTCTTAAACAAGGTGGATCTTCGAATGTGAAATGGTGCAACGTTGGCTTCACTTATAAACTGAATGAGGAAGTTCAAAACTCTGTAACTTTCATAAATCTGCTGTGGTTTGATGTCAGCAGATTAAACTGTTGGCATCTGAGCCAAACGACCAAAAGGCTGGAAATGAATAAACAGTTTGTGAAGATTTTAGGATATTTTTTATTTAAACTGAGATGTGCAGATATTAAAGTTTAACAAAGGGAAGAAAAACTCATAAACAGATGAAGTTATGAAAAATCAGAAAAAACTTTTCATTTATTGTTTAAAATGAAAAATACAGAAGCAAAAGCTGAAATATACGATAAAATAAAGTCAGATGGTAACTCTTTATTACAACACATAATTTTGTAAAACAATATTCTTTTACATATGAGATGAAGAATCAATCAGTTGAAGTTTTCTCTTAGTTACTTTAATTTTTTATATATTTTTGTAAAAACAAATCATATTCTATGAAATTAAATTTTTTGATACATTTTATTTATTTTCCAACCACATCTGACCAAAGATGATGATTTGTTGTGATTATTGTACAAAAACAGAAATAGTTACAGTAAATGTTTTATCAATAGAAAATAAAGCAGAAAACTGAGAAACATCATGAAATTGAAGCAAATCTGGTTGGTAATTATGTTGACTGGTTTTTAAACTGGATTCAAGAAAGCATGAAAAAACATAAAATGGATTTAATAAGCAAACAACAAAAATACATCAAAAGATTGTTGAAATTTAATTTTCCTGCATTTATGCATTTCAAAATAATTTTTCTGAGGATCTTCAAGTCAAATTTTAACAGAGATATTAAGAAAAATTCTGGGAATTATGCCAAAATAAAAATATGCAAATGTTAAAAGTATAGAAATTATAATTTGACGTCGTCTTCCCAGTTTTTGCCACATCATCTCCCTTGTCTCCCCGTCTGTTGGACACCAGTCCCGTCCATCAAGCCTCTACGTTACGTTGTCGGATGTAGCTGAAGCTCTGTAGCTGTAGTACTTGGTGGTTCCTCCAGAGCTGCTTTATTTGGGTCTGCTGACGTACCAGATCAGAACTCCAGTCAGGATCATCAGCAGACCATCTGTCCAGCCGATATAGATGCTAACTCCCAGCACCACTCCCTCTGGTGCGTTTCTCATGTTGGTTGAAAACCAGCTGACCGGGATGATCACCAGCAGGCCGGCCAGCAGCAGGCCCACTCCGGCCACCAGGATCATTTTGGGTTTGGTGTTTTTGTTCTGAACACATGTGGTGAAGTCGGAACCAAAGATCAGGATGAGGAGGCTGAGACCACTGAGGATGCAGCTGATGGTGATTAAGGTCTGGGCGACATGAAAGTCAGAGCGTAACGGCACCTTGGCGTTTTTATACGTTATCCACTCCGGCGCTCCAGTTCCGTTCTTTACACATATCATCCACAGACCATAATGATATTCCTGTCCATCCAAAGACAGAGAAACAGATATTTACATACACTTTATTAAACATGTTATTAAATCAGATATAAAAATCTAATTGGCTTTTTACTGAAGAATTATGTGTTTATTTTTTTGAGAATTTTTAAAAACTCTCATCCAAGCCAAAATGTTATTAAAATTAATATCATTGAATCTTGAGACAATTTAAGAAAGCCCAGTTGATGTCAGGACTCTGTAAGTTTCTGTTGAGGTTAATTTATAATATTTGGCTAAAATAGAGGTAAACCTGACTGTACCTCCCCAGAAATGGTTACAAAAACCAGGGAAGGACTCAGCCAAACACTCCCAAAACAATGACAAACAGTATAATGAGAAGCATTGTTGTGATGACATGCTGAAGACAGAGCAGAAGCTTCTTAAAGAGACAGAGGCCCAATTTTAAGGTGTAAAACTGCAAAGTTTGTTTCCTGTGTTCAGCATTTTTATAGCGGTTGTTATAAGGATATATTGTTTTAATTATACAATAAGACATAGCTGACAAAAAAATCCATAAAAGCAAACTAATCATAACTATTATGTTAATTTCAACCATAAAATGCCTTTTGATCATATGATTACCGTATCATTACGTCTCACAATCCATTCAGGGAGGCTGGAACAGATAGTGACCCCAGTCAGCCCGATGGCACCGAGAGCCACACATAACATCTGAACTGCAGTTGATTCCATTCTGCAAAAAAAGAGAAAGAACTGGGATTAAATCATTTTCTGTGATAAATTCTTGGGTTTTCTTCTTGGCATCCCCTATGCAGGATTGGGCCTCTGGCAGCGATGTGCACAGATAGACACTAGAGGGCGCTAGAGCTCCTGCACACTCAAAACCACAACATGCTCAACATTCAGAAGCCGACATAAAAAAACTACATAATAAACTTAAAATCTTCCTGTATCAAAGTTGCTCAACGAGCCACATGATGAGTTTTTCACTGTCCTTCTGCACAAAAACTAAAGTGAAACTGAACATTCATGACCTCAATAAAAATACCAAGCACTAGTTCTAGATTGAGAGAAAATTACTTTGCACTGACTATTATTTTATTATTAATGTTATTGTCACTATTGTAGATGTTTTGATTTTTATGTTTGTTTCTGTATTNTGTCTGAACCACCCCATACAAAATCATCTACATGGCATGCAAGGACTCCTGTCACCTTACAGAAATCATCTTGCCAGTAGAAGACAGCTGGATCAACTTTTGACACAGTTCCTCCCAACTTCTGCATGGTTTCTTTCACCTTGTTGTACCAGAACAAGGAAGCATCTGCCAAGCCATAGACACATTTATTTAACTTCCATACGATTCCTTCACTCTGCCTCTTGAGGTGGATGAAGATACACATCCCGTGTTAAATCTTTACCTTGCAAAAAAGCTGCTTTGGAGTTCAGCTTCCATTTATCTTGGCTTTTAACAGCTATGACCATCTTTAGAGCTTCAGAGGAACAAGTGGGTGAATCCTTAGAAAGTTCTTGAATGTTAAATTCTTCAAAGCCTCTTGCAACCAGTCTAGCTTTTGGTACTATGTCTACTTGTGTTTTCTTGAGTGTGCACACCCACCTCGTTGATATGCATTTCTGACCTTCATCTTTTTCCTCCACAAATACATTGTTTCTTTTCCAGTTCTCAAGTTCAGTTTGTTAGCAAGTGAAAAAATATCCTCGTTCACTACTAATATTTCATCTCTGTTGTCAGTATTGGTCTTGACATTTTCAACCACTTCGAGGTTGCTTACTTGTCCCATATCAATGGATCCTGTGGATCCAGCAATTTCCTCTGGCTCAGTATATTCTAAGTTGTACCAGTTTTTGTGTTTCCCACTGGCTTTCCCTGCACAGAAACGGATATTTACATTCACTGGATTAAACGTGTTCCATGCAACGAATGACTTTAAATCAGATAGAAAAATATAATTGTCTATTTACAGAATGTCAGAATTTTAGTAATCGAGTTATCTATCGATTATTCTTTCAATTGATTGAGTAATCAGATTAAAAAAAAGATAAAATAAAACATTGGTAAATCTAACATAACAGCGGTTTTACTATCGCATACCAACATCAGTCCAATTTCTCACAGTTGAGCTTCCCAACAGTTACTTGTCTGTAGTTTAGAAAATTAACTTGTAACAATAAGAGCTCACTTTCTAAGTTAACCTGAAGAAAAGTTATACAATAATCTAAAATGTCTAAACTCCAGCTTTTGGTCCATCTTCAGTCAGTTTAATAGATGAACTCTCACTTTGCCCAGACATTTATAGCTTTGTGTTCATGTTAGCGACTGGATTTGACTCCTTCGTCCTACCAGCTATGTAACGCCACGATGCGCTTTGCCCCCCGTTTGTTACGACCGGGATGATATGAATTTATTTTCCAGTTCGTCCGTAAAGCTACGCACCTAACGCCGCCCACTGTGTTCGGTCTATCCGCTCACCTGTATAAATAATCCCGCCGTTCGCTCTGAACCAGCAGCTCCCAGAGGAGAAAGGCTGCCGAACTCCAGGCATTGCTCCCGTCATTTTAAGGATGTTTATTGTTCTCCCAAAAACTACAAAAACCTGGACATTATCATGAATCAATAAAATACTCCCAGGCAGAACTTGAAAATTGGACATTATGCTGCTAACACTTAGTTTTCGTCAACAACTCGGGTGGAAGTGAGAGCTACGCGCAACGCAAATAATGACCCGACTGGAACATGGTGTGCTAAATGATAAACATCATTTAATGAAGGAATCGTTTCAGCCCTAGTCAGAAATATGCAAGTTTATTTTTTGCAGATTTTTTTAAAACTCTCATCCAAGCTAGAAGTTCATACAATTTAATATAACTGAGTCTTAAAACAGTTTAGGAAAGCCCAGTTGATGATGTCAGGACTCTGTAAGTTTCAGATGAGGTTAATTAACAATATTGGGCTAAAATAGAGGTAAACCTCATTGTTCCACCCCAAAAATGGTTACAAAAAACTGCAAAGAACTGCAAAGCAAATGCTTATGGAGACTACAGCTCAAAAGCTCCCAAAATGGTTGCAAACAGCATAATGAGAAGCATTGTTGCAATGACATGGTGAAGACGGAGGAGAAGCTTCTTAAAGAGACAGAGGCCAATTTCAACTGCAAAGTTTGTTTCACATGAAAAGCATTTTATAACAATTTAAGCAGATGTACTACATAACTTCTTCAATAACACATAAAATAATAGGTGATAGTAAAAAACATAACAGTAACTAATCGTTGTTATCATGCTAATTTCAGCCACCAGAACAGGATAGCTGTAGTTTCTCAGGACAAGCCATTCAGGCAGGGCGCAACAGGTGATGACCCCAATCAGCCCGATGGCGCCGAGAGCCACACAAACCATCTGAACTGCTTTTGATGCCATTCTGCAAAAAAAGAAAAATTACAAAAGAGGGATTAAATCATTTTATGCTAAATATTCTTAGGTTTCCCTCCGGCTTTGGTAACAATCATCCAGCCACTGCCATCCTCTGTGCAGGATTGGGCCTCTGGCTGCGATGTGCATAGATGGACACTAGAGGGCGCCAGAACACCTGAACTCTGAAAAAAACAACATGTTCAACATTCAGCAGCCTACATAAAAACTACTACATATAAACTTAGGTTTACATTTTACTCAAATTTAGCTGCAAAAAAACTTAAAATCTTCCTGTATCAAAGTTGCTCAACGAGCCACATGATGAGTCTTTCACTGTCCTTCTGCACAAAAACTAAAGTGAAACTGAACATTCATGACCTCAATAAAAATACCAAGCACTAGTTCTAGATAGAGAGAAAATTTCCTGCTAATTTACGGAGCGAATATTCCCCAGCTGACATCAAATGGATGTAGGTTACGTTTTATTTTCCATTTCTATGTTTAAAAATTATGATGATTATCAGATTATTTTAGCATGTAAATAATATCAGCAGACATCTTTTCAGTTCTCATTGCTTGTAGTTAGTATAATTTTTAATAACTAAGCCTAATATCAGTCTTATGTCTCACTGACCACCTGCACAGGTGTTGATGATTCCTATGACAAAAAAACCTCTGTTATTTTTTATCAGGACCTATAAGGAGTTTTTCTTTTTCCTCATGAAAAGGAAAAGTTCCTCCTCTCCTTTTCATGAGGAAATAGCAATATTTAAATCAGTTTTTTTTCCTTTGCATTAAAAATAAATAAAAAAGGCAAATTGCTTACCTTGTTTGTTGACTTTACGCAGAGTGGTGACTCTGAATTGACACTGTAGATGTGGTTGTTGCTTCACAAAAGAAGTTCTGATTTGTTTTTTGCACATCTGTGGTTTTGTTTCATGCCAATGAAGAGTTTGATCATCTAAGCTAAGAATAACAGGATGTAACTTTTGACACCTTTCGCAAATGTTTAGAAACATTTGATTTTGTCAACAATAAAAAATCTCAAGCTCATCTGCGTTCTCTGAAGCTGGTTTTGAATGTGGATAAGACAAAAGCAATAGTTTTCTCTTAAACTATCAGCGATCTCTCTGTTGCTTTACACTGCTGTGCACAGAGTTTGTCAATAATTATAAATATCTTGGTTTTATTTTAGATAAAGTGCTTTCTTTTAAAAAACCCATAGAAAATTTGTTAGAAACTCTGAAAATGAAGATTGGGTTTTATAGTTCCCTACAATGTCCAGACTGACCCCCGGATGGTGACACCTGGCCGTCCTCCTCTGATGGTCCTTTTAAAGCAGGGCTGCAAAGAAGTTGAAATGTGTTTTGGGGGATAAAATTCATTTTCTAGGCAAATATTGACTTTGCAATTAATTGCTGTTAAGCTGATCACTCTTTATAACATTTTGGACTATATGCAAACTGCCATTATAAAAACTGAAGCAGTAGACTTTGTAAATATTAACATTTGAATCATTCTCAAAACTTTTGGCCATGACGACTGTAGTTGTAGTATATTGACCAGAGACTATTTAATATATGTTTATGGCTAAATAATTAAACAACTATAAAAAGCAGGACCAATTCAATATTTTTCCCTGCAGGTAAACTTGTAGGGTAAATAATTACCTTTGATGAGAGACTTTATAGTTTTTTTAATAATAAAGACATGAACCGAGACATAACACATTTTATACAACTGTTGCTGGTCATTGGTAAATATCATGTTCATAAAAAAAAACATTGGTTACTTCTTCCAAGAACTATTAAGTTATGACTTAAACTTTGTTGGTATTATAGCTGTTAATGACTGATTAACAACCTGATGTTTTGTATATCTTATTTTCAATAACACAAAATAAAACCTCTAAATTAAACTGCTTGTTTTACTTTTATTTAAATAAAATTCTTATTCAATGATAAGGATAAATTTAATGCAGATTATAAAAGAAAATAATTTAGATAAAAACAAAAAAACCCGCACATTTGTAAAGGAAATGCAGTTAGTATCATTGCACATCTGAGCCAAAGGACCAAAATGCTGGAAATGAATTAACAGTTTGTGAAGATTTTAGGATATTTTTTATTTAAACTGAGATGTGTCAATATTAAAGTTTAAGAAAAACTCATAAAAATATGTAGTCATGAAAAATCTGCAAAAACTTTTCATTTATTGTTAAAATGAAAAATACAGAAACAAAAGCTGAAATATATGATACAATAAAGTCAGACGGTAACTCTTTATTACAACACATAATTTTGTAAAACAATATTCTTTTGCATTTGAGATGAAGAATCAAGTTTTCTCTTAAGTTGCTTTAATTTTTTATATATTTTTGTAAAACTAATCATATTCTATGAAATTGAATTTTTTGATACATTTTATTTATTTTCCAATCACATCTGATCAAAGATAATGATCTGTTGTGATTATTGTACAAAAACAGAAACAGTTACAGTAAATGATTTATCAATAGGAAGTAAAGCTGAAAACTGAGAAACATCATGAAATTGAAGCAAATCTGGTTAGTAATTATGTTGACTGGTTTTTAAACTGGAATTAAGAAAGCATGAAGAAAATAAACATAAAACAGTTTTAATATGCAAACAAAAAAATGAATCAAAAGTTCACTGAAATCAAATTTTCCAGCATTCAGGAAAATTATGTTAAAAGTCAAACACCAAATGTTAAAAGTATAGAAATGATAATTTCACATCATCTTCCCAGTTTTTACCTAAATTTATCCCTTGTCTGCCCGTCTGTTGGTCACCAGTTCCTTCCATCAAGCCTCTACATTCTGTATGTTTTAGCTTAAACTCTGTTGCTGAAGAAGCTGGCGGTTCCTCCAGAGCTGCTGGATCTGCTTAAGTAGCAGAGCAGACCTCCAGTCAGCATCAACATCAAACCAGCTACAAAGCCGATATAGATGCTCGCTCCCAGCATCACTCCCTGTGGTGCATTTCTCATATCATGTGTCACCCAGCTGACCGGGATGATCACCAGCAGGCCGGTCAGCAGCAGGCCCACTCCGGCCGCCAGGATCATTTTGGGTTTGGTGTTTTCATTCTGAACACATGGGGTGAAGTCAGAACCAAAGATCAGGAGGAGGAGGCTGAGACCACAGAGGATGCAGCTGATGATGGTCAAGGCCCTGAAGGCCTTCACTTCAGAGGGTAACCGGGAGTCATCATACGGTAGGCACTCCTGCGGTCCAGTACTGTGCTTTCCACACGCCTTCCACAGACCTACATGAACTTCCTATCCACCCAAACACAGAGAAACAGATATTTACATACAATTTATTAAACATGCTGTATGATATTAAATCTCATAGAAAAATCTAATTAATTTCTTTTTACTGAATGTCAAAATTGTGTTTTGTTGTTTTTTTAAGAATCTTTTTAAACTCCCATCCAAACCTGAATTTTATATAAATTAATATCACTGAGTCTTTAAACAGTTTAGAAAAGAACAGATGATGTCAGGAATCTGTACGTTTCTGATGAGGCGTAAAACTGCAAAGTCAATATTATATTTAATTTCTACAGCATTTTTATAACAGTTGTTATAAAGACATTCTGGTTAAATTATACAGTAACACAAAATAGTTGTTGATAAAGAAGCATAAAAGTTAACTAATCATAACTATCATGCTAATGTCAACCATAAATGCCTTTTGATTATATTGTTACCTCTATATCATGATGGACCACAGACCATTCAGGCAGGGAGCAGCAGATGATGACCCCAATCAGCCCGATGGCGCTGAGAACCACACAAACTATCTGAATTGTTTTTGATGCCATTCTGTAAAAAAGACAAATTAAAAAACTGGATTAAATAATTTTCTGTTATATATTCCATCCTCTATGCAGGATTGGGCCTCTGGCAGCGATGTGCACCTATAGACACTAGAGGGCGCCAGAGCTCCTGCACACTGAAAACCACATCATGTTCAACATTCAGCAGCCGACATAAAAAAACAACTACAAACCCAGAATCTACAATCCAAACTTCATAGATGTAAATTCAGTGGCGGATTCAGTCATTTCCAAACTTCCTACTGTGTTACTGGGCAGCACACATCCACAAGATTTAATTTGGTTTAGATCAGTGGATCTCAGTTAGAGGCCCAGTCGTGTTCCTCATTCTCTCTAAATGCTCTTCTCACTTCCCCCAATACATCAACCCCTCTGACTTCACAAATTATCTAGTAGTTTGATCTGCATTAAAAATTTAGGACACTTCAAATTGAAATCTTTATAAAATCTCCTTTATTGAAGAATGATCTGTTTCAGCCGGCGCTCACAGATCCAACCTTTTCATCATGGGGTAATAAGGGCTGACATGTTTTAATGGTTTTTACAAAGAAGGTATTTTAGCAGCTGCAGACCTTTCATTAGAGTTTAATCTCCCTTCTTCTCATCTATACCTTTAAATTAGACTCTGTGCCAAAGGTTTGTTTCCCAGTTTTCCTTCCAAACCACCGAACCTGTAGTGGGAGATGTTTCTGAGCTGATCCTCTTCAAAACTCATACATCTCTAAATTCTGTCTTTTGACTCCTCAACCAAAGTTAAGGCAGCTTGGGAACTTGAACTGGGTCTAAAGAACTGGTGGAATAAGATCATTTATCAAACCCATATTTGGGCTCCCAGTTGACTACAAACAGTTCACCTCTAATTAATTGGATATTTTAGCATTTACTTCCTTATTGGCATAATGGCATCTCCTTTTCATCGGATATTAACTAAAGCGCCCTCTAGCGGTCAGTGGTTCAATGACACCATGTCCCTTCTAAAATCTAATCCTCTACAATTGGAGATTAGATATTCAGGATTAGGATTAGATATTCAGTGAAAGGCAACTCCACTAAACTCTATAATCTATGGCGCCTTTCACGACATTCTTTCACTCTCTTCAGTCTCTGATCCCAGATTGAGTGATGCCACCCACTCTGCCTCCCCTCGCACATTTTTTCCTTGTTTTTCCACCTTATTTTTATTTTATCTTTTTACTTGGTTTTTACATATTTTGTCCTGTTCACTTATGAAAAAAATGTATATCCTCATAGGAAGTGAATTGTAAGCCTTTTTCCATCCGTACACTCGGTTTCTCTTTTGTTCTCGTCTCTTTTCCTTTTTGTCGGCGTCACAGAGAAGCTGCACTATGTGGCTCACTGTGACATTAGCAGTTAGAGATCCTGTTGTCATGTCCCCTTTCCTCCTAGTAAAAATATTAATTAAAAAACAACTAAACTGAGGTTTACATTTTACATGTGCTAACATTTTACATTGGGCAAGAACAACTTAAAAATTGCCACACGATGAGTCTTTCACTGTCCAGTAAAAATCCGGTTCAATCTCTATTGCTGAGTGTTGCTGCAAACATCAGAGCAGAGTTGACCACAGCTGCAGCGCTCACCATAGCAGTGTTTAATGGAAAACCTCTCTACCTGTGGTAAAACCAAACCGCACATCAAACGGTTGGAGCGACGTGGCAGAGAAACGAGACTTTAGATCAGAGATGTGATGACAGCTGCTTGATTTCTTTCTGCCATGAGGCTCAAAATGTCTGTTTGCATTCCTGCATCTGGTAACAAAGTAAAGAACCTGAGTTATTTTTGACCTGCAGGACTTATTTAAATCTAATATTAAACTGGTTTCTTTGATTTCCTTCTTTCTGGGTTATTGCTAAAATTAAAGATATCCAGTCCAGGAGAGACATAGAAAACAGTCCATGCATTTGTTACTTCAAGGCTGGAACTTGTTTAGTGACAGAAAGTCCATAAAATACAGTTAAAATCCTTCATCTGATCCAGAACGCTGCAGCAGGAGTTCTGGTGAAAACTAAAACCATCATATTTTTGCTCCATGGTTCGGTCCAACGCTTCAGAAAAACATCTAACCAAAAACAGAGCAGCTCGTTTTGCTCTATTTGTTCCAAATACATAATTATTATCAGAATGCACAAAGCTTTAGGTTGGTCCCTGGATAAAAATAAGGCAGAAATTATCCTCTTTTTTTCTTTTTCTTTTAGAAATAGTGTAGTATCTAACATGCTGTAATATAAGGTTTTCTTTTAAAAATTACTTTAGAAAATTACATTTTTCTTCATTTTTGTTTTGTAAATTGCCTTGAGATAATGTATTATGAATTGGTGCAAAAGAACTAAACTGAATGGAAAATAATTAGTTTTGTTTCCTGATGTGTCTGTAATTGCTGCCTGCTGAAAAACCGTTACACAACATCCGTATAATAAAAAAATTTATAAATGACAAAAGAAAAGCTAAATTTTGGTCTCAAAAGGTTCATTTTGTGCACATAGTGATTGATTTCTTATACATTAGACTCAACAGTTCTTCTATTTTAGCTACATCAGTTTTTCTTAACTTTACAAATAAAAAGATAAAAAATTGCTTACCTTTCTGACGTTCTGCAGGCTCTTCTGTTTGTTGTAACTTTAAGCAAAGTGGCAACTGAAATGAAGCTTTGGCGCAAATTCAATTTGGAAGACTCTTTAACTTCACCTGCCTCATCAATCAGCGCCTCCCTCTCTTCACCCTGGACCTATCAGCGTTGGATCAAGCCTCGCTTCGGCCAATCATTGTTCGAGCTCCAGTTGAAAAGGACCTCCTGGCCAAGGCCTCCTCCGCTTACCAGCTGTGATCAACCCACCTCCGCCCATCTCCACCTTCTGCTCCCGGCTCTCAGGCCACATCCTTCTTCAACCGCCGCCACCAGTACCGGCCCCGGGGGGATTACATTCCTATGCAGCATCAGGAATGTTTATCGAGCTTATCGAAGTTCCAGCTCGACGTCCCCGGCTGGGGCCTGAACACCAACGAACTTTAATGTTTATTTGTCATTAAACTTTCTTTAATCGCTTTCTTTCTCTGTCTGAGTCTGTCCAGATTGAAATGGTTCTGTAGATGTGGTTGTTGCTTCACCACAGAAGTTCTGCTTGATTTTTGCACATCATCTGTGTGGTTATTTAAGCTAAAGGTAACAGGATGTAACTTTTGACACCTTTAGTTTTTATTTTGTCTGTAATAAAAACATTGATAGGCTCAAAAGTTAAATATGGATAATCAAGAGTTTTTGATATTTTTCCTCTTATAAACTGGGCTCTGCAGATGTTGAGACATTTTACAAAGTGAACATCATCATAAACAGAAATAGTATAAATAGAAAAGCTTTTCAGCAGCAGGGGTTAGATTTCTGTGCCGCCACAATTATATAGTCATTTAAAAAATAACAAATCAATCTTATCATTATCAGGACAGCACCACAAAATGCTGATAAAACTTTAAGNTTTACAATAACTAACCGGTTCGGTTCCGGTCCGCCTCGATTCATTTTCTATTATCAAATCAGGCTCTTATTACTTCACCTATAACAAGACATTTCTCCTTGTTATCAGTGAATTAATCTGCAGATGGAACCAGAACTTTTTCATCAATATTAGGAAATTATTGACTGACAAGCTCATATTTGTTGCTGTAAAGTTTCTTGTAAGTTAGTTTTGTTTTATTTGTTATACTGAGATATTTGCACCATGAACTAAACTAAAATTAGTTGGTAAGATTTTGTGTTTTTGGATGTATTTGAGTCCATCAGAACCAGAACCTTGACATTCTCTATTGCTGAGTGTTGCTGCAAACATCAGAGGAGAGTTGACCACAGCTGCAGCGCTCACCATATCAGAGCGTATAAAGGAAAACCTCTCTACCTGGGATAAAACCAAACCACAACAGGTTGGAGCGACGTGGCAGAGAAAAGAGACTTTAGATCAGAGATGTGATGACAGCTGCTTGATTTCTTTGTGCCATGAGGCTCAAAATGTCTGTTTGCATTCCTGCATCTGGTAACAAAGTAAAGAACCTCTGAGTTATTTTTGACCTGCAGGACTTGTTTAAATCTCATATTAAACTGGTTTCTTTGATTTTCTAATTTCTGGGTTAAAATTAAAGATATCCAGTCCAGGAGAGACGTAGAAAACAGTCCATGCATTTGTTACTTCAAGGCTGGAACTTGTTTAGTGACAGAAAGTCCATAAAATACAGTTAAAATCCTTCATCTGATCCAGAACGCTGCAGCAGGAGTTCTGGTGAAAACTAAAACCATCATATTTGTTGCAGTTTTCCTCCATGGTTCGGTCCAACGCTTCAGAAAAACATCTAACCAAAAACAGAGCAGCTCGTTTTGCTCTATTTGTTCCAAATACATAATTATTATCAGAATGCACAAAGCTTTAGGTTGGTCCCTGGATAAAAATAAGGCAGAAATTATCCTCTTTTTTTCTTTTTCTTTTAGAAATATTGTAGTATCTAACATGCTGTAATATAAGGTTTTCTTTAAAAATGACTTTAGAAAATTACATTTTTCTTTGTTTTTTTAATAAATTGACTTGAGATAATATATTGTGAATTGGTGCAAAAGAACTAAACTGAATGGAAAATAATTAGTTTTGTCTCCTGATGTGTCTGTAATTGCTGCCTGCCGAAAAACAATGAATATGTATAAATAAAAATGTATAAATGACAAAAGAAAAGCTAAATTTTGGTCTAAAAAGGTTCATTTTGTGCACATAGTGATCGATTTCTTATACACTAGACTCCAACAATTCTTCTTTTTTAGCTTAATCAGTTTTTCTTAACTTTAAAAAGAAAAAGATAAAAATAAATGTCTTACCTTTCTGTCGTTCTGCAGGTTCTTCTGTTTGTTGTGACTTTAAGCCAAGTGGAAAATGAAATGGTTCTGTAGACGTGGTTGTTGCTTCACCACAGAAGTTCTGCTTGATTTTTGCACATCATCTGTGGTTTTATGCTTCCAGCAAATGAAAAATTGTGGTTATTTAAGCCAAAGGTCACACGATGTAACTTTTGACACCTTTAGCAAATGTTTAGTGGAAATATTTGATTTTGTCTTCAATAAATAACACTCAAACTCATCTAAATACTCTAAAGCTGGTTTTGAGCATGGATAAGACAAAAGTGATGGTTTTCTCTCAATCTATCAGAGATCCCTCTTTTCCTTCCCTCTGCTCTCGGTGCACAAATAATAATAATTATAAATATCTTGATTTTATCTTGGGCAAAGAGCTTCTTTTTAAAAAAGGCACATTGGAGTTTTTCTACAACACTGAAAATGAAGATTGGGTTTTATTATCACAATGGATCCTGTTCTATTAATTTTAACTCGTTTTGGATAAATCTGACCAGGTTGACTGAGAACCTTCCTATATAATATCATTGCCTTAATTTAACCCCTTAACTCATGGGACCAAAATCACCAAACACGGCTGAAAAGGCATACCCAAATTAAATCAGCTGCTGTTCTTGAACAATTTGGAGTACATGCAACAGCTTGGTCTCTTTATGAAGAAGACAAGCTAAATTTTCCATTTTTGTAGTCAAAAATACTCTAACTGTAAGTGGTTTGTAGCTATTATGTTTGAAACACACAAAAACTTGAATTTTGCTTGAATTTATTTTATTTTTATTTCTTGTAAATACAAATTGAGTGTTGAAGGTACGGACTGGAAAATACAATAAATCTGTTGAATAGAGTATTCTGCTCATGGATTTCATTAATAATCAAAAATAGCACAAAAAATAAATGTCATTTTGGACATTTATTTATGAGGATGTACAGGTGATTGTCCAAGTGTGCCATCTGGAGTCTCCAAACGGCACACTTGGACAATACTGTCCCTCCTCAGTGCTTCAACACTGGGGAGTCACATCCTCAGTGTGGACTGAGTATTCATTGATGGGCCATCATCGAACCCCCCCACCTCAACCCCGCACATTTGCAGTACGATGACTTACAGTTTCCCTTTCTGACAACAATCTCCTGCTGATAGCCCTCAGTCTCAAAGCGCATGGCAGCGCTACGTGTCAGTAGCTGCCAAAAATCAGCCTGTTCATGCAGTGATAGTGGAGACTCTGTGAAATGGAGCTTTATGTGGTTATGTTCATGTGGTCGTAGCTTCACAAAGGATGTTCAAACCGGTCTGTGCATTGGCACATCATCTCTGGTTTCATGTTTCCAGCAAATGAACAGCTTGTGGTTATTTAAGCTAAAAGTCACAGGATGTAACTTTTAACACCTTTAGCAAATGTCTGGGGGAAAGGTTTTATGTTGCCCACACCTGGTCCATAGCAGCAATTATTATTAAAAATTAAATACATCCACACTATTCAGATTTTTAGAATTTAATTCTCTAAAACTAAACTTGTCTTTTGTGGTTTTACATGTTTGATTCTCTTTTCAAACACATCAGGATCTGACAAAGCTTTAATAATTTATATTAGCCAGTGTACTAAATAAGAAATTGAACAACTCAGTAAATGTTTTATCAATGTTTTATCAATGTTTTATCAATCAAAGCAAAGCAAAATCACAAACATATCTGATTGGCAGATTTATGAACAGAAATCATGAAAGAAATTACAGAAACATAAAATGGATGAAATAATGAAACAAAATTCTCATCTAGGTTCTTGTTGAACTTCTAGATATGATGAAAAAAAGACAGTTTTTTTTGTAAAAACAAATAAAGTTATGGCAACCCTGACCGACCTCTTCATAAGACTTTCAGGAAAAAAGTGTCTTCAGTCAGAGGCTTCTTCAGAGTCGCTGTAATACAGACTGCTGCAGGAGCTCTTTCCTGCCAACAGTCACCACTAACTCTTTTAAGAATCTGAATTAATGAGTTACAACATTTAATTTCCCTTTGGGATCAATTTCTAACTTAATTTATGTCAGGCAACTGCATGAAAATATCTCCGTGAAATCTCATTTTTTCTGCTTACAAGAAAGTTTTGTGCAGCCGCAGCAACAGTGCCACCTGGTGGCAGCTAGCATGTACTGACACTGAACCAGAGGTGACAGTATGTGTATGTTGTTTCCTTTATTAGTTTTTATTAAGAGTTTGCATCTTTCCTTAACACATTGATGAAACTCCAAAAAGGCAAAAGGGGAAAAAACAAAAAACAGAATAAAGACAAAGACCCTAAAGAGTTAAAAACACTTTCATCTCAGCTTGTTTACATGAAAAATAAACATATTTTCTAAGCTGCATCTTAACGATTTTGTTCCTGGGATCTAAATATAATCTGCCTCCCTAAAAACATGCAGAGGAAAAAGGCCAATTATGTCGCCAATGGATCAGCTTAAAGCTGTAGAGTGTTAATAATCCAGTCCTGCTGTTACAAGGTAATCAGTTACATTATTATGGTGGAGAAAACGTTCAATTTATCACTTTCATACAGTTCATCAAATTAAACCGCTTTAGTGTGAACTAATGTCCATTTCTATTCTTTATATTAATGTCAAGTTATTAGAAATAAAGAGGAAAGTTATGTTTCATTTTTGTCAAAATAAAGGAGATTATATTTATTTTATCCCAAAAACTCATGAAAAAAACAGATGCAACATTCTGGTAGAGTGAATATGTACAAAAAGGAGTCAGCAGGGGTCGCTGTTCTGCAGGGGAAATTCAGAGGAAGATTTAAACAGTAATGGATTATTCTAGTTTATATTGATCAGAGACTATTTATAAAGCAGAACAACTTTGGATACTTCTTCCAAGAACTATTAATAAACATAAATCATTTGCATTTTCTCCTTCAGCTGCGTCACTAAAACCACGACTCAACATCCATCCAATAAATCTTCAGATTATCCAGAAAAGCTTCATGCAATCAAGTTTGGTGAACTTTAAGTGCAAAGTTTTGGTTTTGTCTAAAATCTGGTGAAACCAAAATGCTGGATATGAAGTTTGTGAAGATTTTAGGATATTTTTTATTTAAATTGTAATGTGCAGATCTGAAAGTTTAACAAAAGGAAGAAAAACTCAGAGGTAAAGAAGTCAGACAGTAGCACTTTATTTGAAGCAAGGGCATCATTTTGTAAAGCAATATTTTGTATATGAGTCAAAGATGAAGAATCAAACAGCCGAAGTAAAGTTTTCTGAAAGTTGCTTACATTTTTTGTTTGTAGAAAAAAAAAGCTTTTTCATTTTTTGATCTAATTTAATTTTCCAATCACATCTGAATCTGACCAAATATGATGATCTGTTGTGATTATTGTACAAAAACAGAAATAGTTACAGTAAATGTTTTATCAATAGAAAGTAAAGCAGAAAAATGAGAAACATCATGAAATTAAAGCAAATCTGGTTAGTAATTATGTTGACTGGTTTATAAACTGGAATTGAGAAAGCATTAAAAAACATAAAATGGATTTAATAAGCAAATTTAAAAAATACATCAATAGGTCATTGAAATCTAATTTTCCTGCATTCAGACATTTATGTTTTTTAAAATTATTTTTATACTCAGGATCTTCATGAAGTTTGATTTTAACAGAGATTTTAAGAAAAATACTAGGAATTTTGCCAAAGAAAAATAAAAGATGTGTTACAGAAAACATGTACTTGATAAAAGTACAGAAATTATCATTTCATGTCATCTTCCCAGTTTTTACCAAATCGTCTGCCCGTCTATTGGACACCAGTCCCTTCCATAAAAACTCAAAATTTCGTTTTTTTTTAGTTTAAGCTCTGTTGCCGAAGCAATTGGTAATTCCTCCAGAGCTGCTGGATCTGGCTAAGTAGCTGAGCACACCTCCAGTCACAATCAGCATCAAACCAGCTAGGATGCCGATGTAGATGCTCGCTCCCTTTGTCAATCCCACTCCACCACTTATCTCCCTGATGACCGGGATGATCACCAGCATCCCGGCCGCCAGCAGGCCCCCTCCAGCTGCCCTTATCAATTTGGGTTTGGTGTCGTTCTGGACATATGTGGTGAAGTCGGAACCAAAGAACAGGACGACGAGGCTGAGAACACCCAGCATGCAGCTGATGACGGTCAAGGCCCGGGTGGAATGAGGCGGTGAGACATTCAGGGTGCTTTCATACGTTCCACACACCTGCGGTCCAGTGCTCGGCTTCACACACACCTTCCACAGACCAACATGAACTTCCTATCCACCCAAAGACAAACAGATATTTACTTACACCTTATTAAACATGATACTAAATCAGGTAGAAAACATCTAATTGTCTATTTACTGAATGCCGTATTTGTGTTTATTTTCTGAGAAGTTTATACAAATTAATGTCACTGAGTAATTAAACAGATTAGGAAAGTCCAGATGATGTTGGGTAAGAGAAGGCTCTTTCCCCAGGGTGCTGAGACACACTGAGGCGGAGGGAAGAGGAAGAGCGAAGGGAACGGGTGGTGACATGCAGAAGATCAGACAGAAAAGGAGGGGCAAGGTTGTGAACTGCCTTGAATGTGAACAACAGATTTTAGACTGAATTCTGAATGCAACAGGAAGCCAGTGAAGTTGTTGTAAACTTGGAGTGATGTGGTGAAACGCGGCCGTTTTCCTAATGATGCAAGCTGCAGAGTTTTGAACCAGCTGAAGGTTACGGATATATGTTTGAGGCAGTGCAACCAGGAGAGAATTGCAGTTGAAAAGAAAGAGTACTGTCAGGAACGACAGCCAGACTTTTAACCTGAGGGCTTGGAGAGACCAGAGAACTGTCAGTTGTGAGGGAAAAGTTGTTGACTTTAGATTTAGCGCCAATGAGTAAAAACTCGCTGCTTAATTTGATGCAAACCAGGATTTTATTTCATCATAACAGGAAGTTAAGATGAAATAAATCACTCTCATCATTTGTCTGAAACACAGCCAGAGAGGCACAGAATAAATAGCAGGATGATGAGTGTCAGGCTGCAGGGGTTAGATGGGGGGGCTTCACTCAAACAGCAGGTCCTCGTCTGCCTCCTCC
>NW_015117140.1:5455-10133 GCF_001443285.1 Poecilia latipinna | reverse complement strand
TAGAAATAGGGTGGAGTAAAGAAAAGCATTTAAAGCGAACTAATCATAACTATCATGCTAATTTCAAGCATAAAATGTCTTTTGATCATATGATTACCGTATCACCACGATGGATCACAAACCACTCAGGCAGGGCGCAGCAGATGATGACCCCAAACAGCCCGATGGCACTGAGAACCACACAAACCGTCTGAACTGTTTTTGATGCCATTCTGTAAAAGACAAAGAAGAAAATCAAAATTAAAAAAATGGGATTAAATAATTTTCTGTGACATATTCTTGGGTTTTCTTCTTGGCGTCTTCTATGCAGGATTGGGCCTCTGGCAGCGATGTGCACAGACAGACACTAGAGGGCGCTAAGAGCACCTGCACCCTCAAAACCACAACATGTTCAACATTATAACAACTACATATAAACTTAGGTTTACATGTTAGATTTACTTAAATTTAGCTGCAAGAAAAAACTTAAAATCTTTAAGTTTTAAAGATTTTTAAATCTTTAAAGCAAGAGAGCTTAAAGAGCCACACGATGAGTCGTTCACCGTCCTTCATCTGCACAAAAACTAAAGTGAAACTTATAATATCAGCAGCCATCTTGTTTCCAGCTCTCATTGCTTATAACTAAGAATAATATCAGTCATGTGTCTCACTGACCACCTGCACAGGTGTTGATGATTCTCATGACAGTCATATTCTGTGGTCCAGTTCTTACTACGTTCTGTTGGTTATGGGTCAGTTATGGCGCTTTTCCACTAACTAACCGGTTCGGTTCCGGTCCGCCTCGATTCATTTTCTATTATCAAATCAGGCTCTTATTACTTCACCTATAACAAGACATTTCTCCTTGTTATCAGTGAATTAATCTGCAGATGGAACCAGAACTTTTTCATCAATATTAGGAAATTATTGACTGACAACAAGCTCATATTTGTTGCTGTAAAGTTTCTTGTAAGTTAGTTTTGTCTTATTTATGTTATACTGAGATATTTGCACCATGAACTAAACTAAAATTAGTTGGTAAGATTTTGTGTTTTTGGATGTATTTGAGTCCATCAGAACCAGAACCTTGACATTCTCTATTGCTGAGTGTTGCTGCAAACATCAGAGGAGAGTTGACCACAGCTGCAGCGCTCACCATATCAGAGCGTATAAAGGAAAACCTCACTATCTGTGGTAAAACCAAACCGCACATCAACAGGTTAGAGCGACGTGGCAGAGAAACGAGACTTTAGATCAGAGATGTGATGACAGCTGCTTGATTTCTTTGTGCCATGAGGCTCAAAATGTCTGTTTGCATTCCTGCATCTGGTAACAAAGTAAAGAACCTCTGAGTTATTTTTGACCAGGACTTATTTAAATCTAATATTAAACTGGTTTCTTTGATTTCCTTCTTTCTGGGTTATTGCTAAAATTAAAGCTATCCTGTCCAGGAGAGACGTAGAAAACAGTCCATGCATATTTGAGTTATTTTGTCTGGGTAATAAAATCATCTGACCGTTTTCATTGTGTCTTTGTTGTGTTGGTAATCTGAAGGCTTAAATCTCACTCTTAGAAAAACAAAAACATGCAGTTAATCGATTTTCAATCAATTTTCTCCACCACAGAGTTAAGAATAAATAAACGTTTTCACTGAGGCTCTTTAAACGTATAAACATTTTAAACTTTAAATTGACCTTTGTATATAAAACAGACCAGGATATATTTGCTTATTGAGAGGAAACGCAAAAGAAAAGATTTTCTCCACGTCCCGTAGGAGGTTCAGTATAATTATTTCATTATATAAAGTGTTATAAATGTACATTTATGAATAAATATGCTATGTTTCTAATATTATCTTAAGTGTGTAGCTGTTTTTGTAATGAATGTGTTTTTAATGATGTGAAGGAAGAGAAGCCAAATAAGTAAACAAATATTTCTCTTATTTTAGCTTCTCCTCATTGGCTCCCTGCTAAATTAACACATAAAGTCTTTAATAATCATTTTATTAAAGGTTTTTCTGGTTATTTCTGCTGCAGGACAAACTGAACGCTTTAATATCAACTCTGTACAGTTATTTAAACTTTTAACTGATTTAAAAGTTCACTTCATGAGGTTCGACTGGGAAAACTAAGCAACTAAATGTTCTTACTCTCCTCAACTAACTTTTTATTTAACATAGAACATTTATTTTTTTTGCTTTGTAAATTCCTTAGAGATAAAGTATTGTGAATTGGCACAATAAAAATAAACTGAACTGAAAATACTTTTTTGTCTCTTTCGGTTTAATAAATCTTAATTTAGCACATTAAATATGTATGAATGATAAAAAAAAGTTACATTTGGTTCTAAAAAGGTTCATTTTGTGCACATTATGGTGGATTTCTGTTAAAATTAGAATCAACAATTCTTCTATTTTAGCTAAATCAGTTTTTCTTTGCATTAAAAATGGATAAACAGGTGAATAATTTCTTACCTTTCTCGCGTTCTGCAGGTTCTTCTGTCTGTTGTGTCTTTAAATAAAGTGGAAACTGTCTGAAATAGCATTTAAGGTGTGGCTGTTGCTTCATAACGAAAGTTCTGCTTGGTTTTTTCCACTTCTGTGATTTTGATTCATGCCAGTGAAGAGTCTGTGCTCATCTAAGTACAGGATGTAACTTTTCACATCTTTAGCAATTATTTCTCGTAAGGATTTGACTTTGCAATAAAGAAAAAACCCCATTGAGTTTTTGTCATTGCATACTATGGAGCTGGTTGCTGGTTCTGAATGTGGATCGGACGAAAGCAACGGTTTTCTCACGCCTGGTGCACACATTGAGTTTGTCAGTAATTATAAATGTACGAAGCCACATGCGTTTTTGATTGCAGCAAAATTTAATGTGTTTTATTACAAAGTGAAAATAACTGAATGTGTTGATGCCAAATTCTGACCCGACCATCCGAATGTCGCAGCAGAAATCCAGACTCATCAGACCAGGCGACGTTTTCCATCTCCTACTGTCCAGTTTTGGTGAGCCTGTGTGGATTGTAGCCTCAGTTTCCTGTTCTTAGCTGCCAGGAGCAGCACCCGGTGTGGTCTCCTGCTGCTGTAGCCCCTCCAGGTTCTCTTTTTCTGACTATTCTCTGTAAACCCTAGAGTTGGCTATGTGGGAAAATCCCAGTAGTTTGTGAAATACTCAGACCAGCCTGTCTGGCACCAACAAACCCCCCAACTTCCAATGTTACATTAATGAGCACATCTGAAAATGTAACAATTGAAGAAAAACTCATAAACAGAAATAGTTATGAAAAATCAGCAAAAACTTTTCATTATTTATTTGTTTGCAAATGAAAATACAGAAGCAAAAGCTGAAATATAAGATAAATTAAAGTCTGACTGTAACACTTTATCTGAAGGATTTGCATAATTTTCTAAAACAATATTATTTTTGCATGAGATGAAGAATCAAATAGTTGAAGTAAAGTTTTCTGTAATTTGCTTACATTTTTTTATTTTTGTAAAACAAAAATCATATTCTATGAAACTGTTTTTTTTTATTCATCTTATTTAATTTCCAATCACATCTGACCAAAGATAATGATCTGTTGTGGTTATTGTACAAAAACAGAAATAGTTACAGTAAATGTTTTATCAATAGAAAATAAAGCAGAAAACTGAGAAACATCATGAAATTGAAGCAAATCTGGTTGGTAATTATGTTGACTGGTTTTTAAACTGGAATTAAGAAAGCATGAAGAAAATAAACATAAAACAGTTTTAATATGCAAACAAAAAAATGAATCAAAAGTTCACTGAAATCAAATTTTCCAGCATTCAGGAAAATTATGTTAAAAGTCAAACACCAAATGTTAAAAGTATAGAAATGATAATTTCACATCATCTTCCCAGTTTTTACCTAAATTTATCCCTTGTCTGCCCGTCTGTTGGTCACCAGTTCCTTCCATCAAGCCTCTACATTCTGTATGTTTTAGCTTAAACTCTGTTGCTGAAGAAGCTGGCGGTTCCTCCAGAGCTGCTGGATCTGCTTAAGTAGCAGAGCAGACCTCCAGTCAGCATCAACATCAAACCAGCTATAAAGCCGATATAGATGCTCGCTCCCAGCATCATTCCCTCTGGTGCATTGCTCATATTATTTGTCACCCAGCTGACCGGGATGATCACCAGCAGGCCGGCCAGCAGCAGCCCCACTGCGGCCGCCAGGATCATTTTGGGTTTGGGGGCTTGGTTCTGAACACATGGGGTGAAGTCGGAACCAAAGATCAGGAGGAGGAGGCCGAGACCACAGAGGATGCAGCTGATGACGGTCAAGGCCCTTAAGGCCTGAATTTTAGAGAATATCAGGGAGTCATCATGCGTTACGCACGCCTGCAGTCCAGTTCCCTGCTTCATACACGTCTTCCACAGACCTACATGAACTTCCTATCCACCCAAACACAGAGAAACAGATATTTACATACAATTTATTAAACATGCTGTATGATATTAAATCTCATAGAAAAATCTAATTAATTTCTTTTTACTGAATGTCAAAATTATGCTTTTTATTTTTATTCTTTTATTTTATTTTTTTGAGAATATTTTTCAACTCCCATCCAAACGTTTATATAAATTAACATCACTGAGTCTTTAAACAGTTTAGAAAAGAACAGATGATGTCAGGAATCTGTACGTTTCTGATGAGGCGTAAAACTGCAAAGTCAA
>NW_015117140.1:0-2461 GCF_001443285.1 Poecilia latipinna | reverse complement strand
AGATATTTACGTACAATTTATTAAACATTTTCTATTATATTAAATCATAGAAAAATCAAATTAATTTCTTTTTACTGAATGTCAAAATTAAGTTTATTTTTTGAGAATATTTTAAACTCCCTTCCAAATTAATATCACTGAGTCTTTAAACAGTTTAGAAAAGAACAGATGATGTCAGGAATCTGTACGTTTCTGATGAGGCGTAAAACTGCAAAGTCAATATTATGTTTCATTTCTACAGCATTTTTATAACAGTTGTTATAAAGACATTCTGGTTAAATTATACAATAACACATAAAAAAGTTGCTGATTAATAAAAAACATAAAAGTTAACTGATCGTAACTATCATGCTAATGTCATCCATAAAATGCCTTTTGGTCATATGATTACCGTATCATCCTGATTGGTCACAACCCACTCAGGCAGGGAGCAGCAGATGATGACCATCATCACCCCGATGGCGCTGAGAGCCACAAATATCATCTGAACTGTTTTTGATGCCATTCTGTAAAAAAGAAAAATTAAAAAACTGGATTAAATAATTTTCTGTTATATATTCCATCCTCTATGCAGGATTTGGCTTCTGGCAGCGATGCGCACAGACAGACACTAGAGGGCGCCAGAGCTCCTGCCCACTGAAAACCACATCATGTTCAACATTCAGCAGCCGACATAAAAAAACAGCTACAAACCCAGAATCTACAATCCAAACTTCATAGATGTAAATTCAGTGGCGGATTCAGTCATTTCCAAACTTCCTACTGTGTGACTGGGCAGCACACATCCACAAAATTTAAATTTTACTTTAGATCTATGGACAGGCACATGCGGGGGTAAAGGGGGTGGGGGGGCCTAAGGGAACTTGAGCCCCTGCCCCTTTTATCCTTGATGCCCCTAGAGCCATTTATTAAATATTTTTTTTAATATCTGTATGTCAGAAGGCCTGCTTGTGCCCCTCAGCAATAATATGTAGCTAAATATAATAATTTAGCTAAATGAACTAGTCTCAGTCTAATAATGACTCTCAGAGCCTCCATGTTGTTCAGACACCATGGTGAGGAGGAGGAGGGGGATCTGAACCTCTAACTATCAAATTATGGGCAAGAATATTTTTCATACGCTGGTTTGTGAATAAAAACGTAGGTCTGATGTTGACGTTAGAAAAACAGTATTTATATTTTCATAATTATCCTCGCAATAGCAGGAAAAAACCCGCCTCGCCCCTAAACACAGAAATGCTTCGGCTGCAGAGAAACTCCTGACTTTAACTTCATCAGGCTGCTAAAAGCCCGGTTCTACAGGCGGTCCGAGTCGGTCCCACCGACAGATAGAAAGAATATCAGACATCCTGATATAAGACATGGTACTGAGACTGACACAGCTAAAAGGCCTGGTACCACCACCTGGTACCACCACCCGGTACCACCTGGTACCACCACCTGGTACCACCACCCGGTACCACCTGGTACCACCTGCTCTCTGTTCGCTCTGCTTCTCCTTAACGTTCCTACCAGGCGGGTTAAAGCCGCTGCTGACGGGATCTGGGCTGGAGGTTCACGGCTGTGAATAGAAGTTACTGCAGAACCTCAAGTGTTACAGGAAGATTCGGCCCATTTAGAGTTCACAAAACAAACATCAGAGAAAATACTGTAGCAATAATTGAACGCTGAGGGAAGATGATCTTATACTTTACCCTCAGCCATCCAAGGTTGCAGGGCAACACTAACATCAAAAGATTATAAAGAGTTACTCCTTTGAGCTTGTTTGATCTATAAATCAGTCTGCAGCCAAGTTGTTCTAGAGGTTAAATAGATATTACTAGGGCTTAATTAGTAAAATGGCAGCAGATTTGCTTATTTGATAACTTCATAACCTTTGACCTTCTGTCCTCTGGTCTGTTTAACAGCTTCAGTCAGATCAGCTCAGCCTCCAGGACTGTCAGCAGCAGAAACAGAAACTTTAAATCTGCTGGGGAAAATATATTACATTTGCTTTGCATTGTCCCCATATGATGGCAATGACATAGTAGGATCCAATTACATTATTGATTAATATGGGTTGTTGCTATGTTGTTGTACGGTGTTTCTTGTTCAATGTGCCCTTTTTAACTTTAAACCCCTGCCCCTCCAAAGGTCTCTGCACGGCCCTGTCTGGATCTCCCATGGTGCAAGTTAGAGGCCCAGTCATGTTCCTCATCCTCAACTCTATAATCTATGGCGCCTTTCACGACATTCTTTCACTCTCTGCAGTCTCTGATCCCAGATTGAGTGATGCCACCCACTCTGCCTCCCCTCGCACATTTTTTCCTTGTTTTTTCGCCTTATTTATTTTATTGTCTTTTTACTTGCTTTTTACATATTTTGTCCTGTTCACTTATTTAGCTGCAAGAACAACTTAAAATTTTCTGTATCAAACTTCCACAACGAGCCACACGATGAGTCTTTCACTGTCCTTCTCCAT
>NW_015117139.1:0-22404 GCF_001443285.1 Poecilia latipinna | reverse complement strand
TTTGCAATTTTTTTTTTTATTTTTTTGTTTTTTTTTTTTTTTCCATTATCCGCCCCCCCCCCCCCCCCCGTCCATTTCCGCAAACCTTCAAGTCATATTTTGTATTATGTATTAATTGGGCAAATATCCATTTGCATTATGCGTTGAAATCGGATCCATTACAGCCGGCAGCACTCTAAATTTGGTCTCAGCATTTTACTTTTCACATATTCAAGCACACAAAGCGGTGCACGGCCTGTGGTGTGATGTAATTTTTGTAGCCGAGAACATTTTTATTATGCTGCAGGCGGTGAGTCATGGCTAGCTTACCTTGGCCTAGAGTAGAGCTACATCATTTATAAAGCCTTCTTAGGAACAGTTGCAGCAAAGCTCCCACTGTCTGTGACTCACTGTCACACATTATTTTGTAGGCACTTATACACTCGCATTCAGGCTGGAACCTGTTGATTCTTTGTCACTCGCATTTTCAACCCAAAGATTTAGCATGTAGATCACGGTTTTGCCATAAAGCGGCGAATGGGGTTGCCATGGTAGTTTTATCAGCTGATGTGCACACCTGCTGCTAGTTATAAAAGATACATATGTGGTCCTTTGGTTTTTCTCGTGGTAAGAGCCTCCATTTCTTCTGTAACCCTGTTTGTGTGTGCTTGGCAGGGAGTGGAGGATGCCTTCTACACACTGGTGAGGGAAATAAGGCAGCACAAGCTGAGGAAGCTGAACCCACCTGATGAGAGCGGCCAGGACTGTATGAGTTGCAGATGTGTGGTATCGTGATGCAGGTAAAACATTATGAACTCAGTAACTGTCCCTCCATTGGTCCGGTAAAAGGTTTGCATACACCATGGGTATGAATGGGTATGGAAACTGTGTGTGTGTGTTTTTTTTTTTTTTTAACAATTCATATTAAAGTATCCATCCATTCATCTTGTGCATAGTTGTGGGGATTAGTGTCTATCTCCAGCAGTCGGCGAGCAAGAGCCAGAGTGCACCCTGGGTAATTAGCCCAATACTCAAACTCAATACAATCAAGGATTCAGCAAATAATTGTTGCATTACATTAATTCTCTAATAATACAACAAACAATGTATTTTTAGGACAGAGCTTGACTTCTCTAGTTTGTCTGGGATTTTCCCTCTATTCCACATGTGGTCAAAATTACGCACACCCAATTTGGTTCAGTGTCCCTCCACAAGTTTCTAAATATGGAATCCAGCACGATAGGGTATATTGCTTTTCAAGACTGAAAATCAAAAAAAAAAAAAAATTTCAATTGCATCATTTAAATTCCAAAATGACCATAACTTTCATACCCATGTTGCGTGTGTATAAACCGTTCAGCGGTCCTGCATGTGACTGAATACAGAATTCTGTTCGTTTTTTTACCCGAAATGATACCATTTCAGTGCCGTCTTCTGTTGTTTTGTGTTTCAGCTCTCCATTTACATGTTGAGGAGAAATGCTGCGGCATAAAGTCGAGAAGTGACGGATTAAACAACCTAAAGATGACACATGAACTTTAACTAAAGGATGATGACTGAAGTGAAAGCTCATAAAGGAAACCAACACGGCTGACTGAACCATAGACTCTTATGAAAAAGAGGATTTTTTTTTTTGGACTGTTGCCCGAGTGGCTGGCTGAACTGGATTGGTCCCATCTCCTAATTTCTTACCCCTTTTTTTGTTTTGTTTTGGTCTGCATCGACCTGTGAGCAACACCACTAACGACTTGGAACAAGCTGTGTTGCTCCACGTTTCTCTTGCTAACTTATTGTTTTCAGTCTCGACACTGGTTGTGAAGAGGGGGTGTTTCCTACTCCCTCCCTCTTGCCTTGAAACCTAATCCCCCTCTCCCTACAGAGCCTCTGGAAGTACTGACTGACTTTCATTTGGGAAAACAACTGGAAAGAACTTTTACTTTTTCTTGTCACACTGCATAAATAATCAGCCTCCATGCACTCACTCTACCTGTGCTGGGTTTCCTTGGGCGGCTCCTGTTATTGGACTGTTCTACTGGGAAAAAAAAAAAAAAAAGAGAGAGAGAAAAAAACGTATTTTTTTCTTACTAATTAGTGTAAACTGTAAAGGAAAAGTGTGGATTTTTGTTGTGATTGGTAGATTTGAAAGCCACTGGAACAGTGCTTATTTCACACGCCACCTGCTTTGGTATTTTTATTGACTTCTCTTTGAAATGGTAGAAGGTTCTTTTGGGATAGACGTGTTGAAGGGAGATTACTAAAATGGGCTCATTTCAAGGATGCAGCTGCATTCACTAATTACAAATGTCTCATTGTGAAATGTCTTTGCAAAATAATAATTGTGACGGCTAGCGTACGTACGTTCTGGTGCAATAGAACTCCACCCTCCAAACTTCAAGTGTTGGAAATACACCTCCTTAGACTTCTTCTCCATTTCAGTTTGGTTTCACAAGGAAAGCTGCGGCGCGTGCAAAACGTCAACATTTCATTTCTGTAACTAGTGTTTACAGCGCTTACTCGTGAATGATTCCTCTTCTCAGACTGCAAGATTTGCTTGTTTAAATCATAAAGGCTCAGGAACCAAGGTCCAGGAAGGGCTCATCTAACTTGTCCTGGCAGCCAAAGTAAGGTGTGTCAGAAGTTGGTGTTGCAGACTGTTGTAGCGCACAAGTCCTGCCTCAGAGTCCGTCAGTTTGTTTTTTTTTGCCACAAACACACACACACACACACACACACACACACACCGTTCTATCCTCAAGTTCCTCTTTCTCTGCCACCTACAGCTCTTTTAAGGGGGCAACAGCAAGTCAGGTGCTTATTTTATGAAACCATATTTACTGTACATGTGGGACTAATGTATGAAACAGATGATTGATGGTGGTTTACAGGAGTGTGTTGCTTGTACTTTTTTTTTAATGCTTCTAGGCTTGCGCTCTCCATAACTAATTCGTTTGCTGCCTAAATGAGACTTATGTGTTTATTTTTGCCTTATCTTTTATCTAGTTTTTACCTCATGCTTAGCAGCAAGCTCTACCAGAGGTGATGTTTGCTATTTTCTTTGTTGATTGATCTGAAAATATATGATTGTGTTAAACAAAATCATACAAAAACAAAAAACACTACAGGTTATTATTATGTTTTTGCTCTTCTGTAATAGCATCTTTCTGGATTGGATATTTACTTGTTAAAATACATGACATGCATGTCAAGTGAGAAATGAACTGGTATAAAACCTGTTCCCAAAATGGAACTAGTTTTAAAAAAAATTACATTCTATGAAAATCTACCGGATTGATTTATCAGTTGTGGAAATGTCTTTAGCAGGTTTTGAAATTTGCTTCACTTGTGGATCTTGGGCATATTTTCAGGTTTCAGTGAATGATTTCAATTTTTACTTGGCTGCATTTTATATTGCGTCTGGTCTTAGCTGATTGTTGTACAGTCAAAAACCAGAAATATTGACCAGTCTGGTTATCACGTGGATTCTGGTGGCCAGTTTGTTTTTAATTACTTGTTCGTTTCTCCTCCAGAGAAAAGACACAAACTGTGAATGTGCTTGGGTCTTTTAGATTTGGTTCGAAAGACACTTTGTGTTAAGATTATGGAGATGATGTAGGGGATTATCATTGACCCCACCTTTAACTGGGGGGGAGGGGGTGAAAAAACTGGAGTTTGTAACATGGAGTTACAGTTGTGGTGGTAAGACCTCTCCCCCCTTTATTTTTATTTTTTATTTTTACAACAGTTCACCCATAGTATAATCATAGTCTCACAAATCTATGCACACAACCTCCCCACAGCCCCCCATCACATTAGAAAAAGCAGCAGCATGTTGTTGCAAAACTCGGCCACCTACATCATTCGGACTTGTTTAAAACTTTGGGAAGCATGACAAAGACTGTATGGACCATTGAGATGGGGCAGGTGATGGTTTGCACAAATGTAACGAGTTCAAAGGCTCGTTTCTCCCTTTGCAAACCGTGGAATAGAGGCGTGAAAGAATTTTGTGAAAATGTCAGCTGTGTAGCTATTTAAAATGTATTTACTCTTTAAAAAAAAATGTGGCAAATGTATTGCAGGACAAGAATAAAGATGTCAAGATGAATCTTTCCCACTTTTAATTTTCTTTTTTTCTGCTGCCACCTACGGGCCGATGCGTGTATTGCGTGAAATGAATAAATTAAAGGCTGTGGACTGTATTCATCCCACCAAACTATAGAGCAAGATAAATGGCTTATATAGATATAGATCTGTTTGCTGGTCATAGCATTGTGAAAAGGTGATGTAAAGAACACTGCAAAGTCATTCAATAGATTTGAATATTATTGAAAGGTTCATTTATTTAAAGAATTGTATCACTTTGTGAAACATATTCACAAAGATGGCCTTTATTTCTGTTAATTGAGAGGAAAGCATGACATTTAAAATTAGAATATTACATCAGACCAATTTTAAAAAGAAAGATTTGTTATAAGAAAAAAAACTGTGCCCTTAATAACAGGCACATGTAATATCTGCTTAAATGTAAATTCTTAAAAGACACTTAAAAAAAAATGTCAAATAGGCTGAACTCACAAAGAGCTTTTCTGGTTCTGACTCCAGTGCTTTACTCTAAATCCACATTCATCTAATTACACTTACAAACGCGCACACATTCATTTATAGATACACGGATTGTTGGGCAACTTGGGTTAAGTTGCATTATTTGTTATTTACAACCTGATCTCTAAAGTTCCTGCATGATTATTTTATTTGCCTTGGTCTGCCTGTGGTTGAGACGAGACATCTTATTTAGCAATACCATCGTTTCGCAATTCGGTTCTGGATTCTCGAGAGAGGAACCACAACAATGTCTGGACTACAGCACACTAAAGATCCAGCAGTGCCCCAGCCTCACAGTGACATTGTTGGACAGACAGGATACCTGTGGGAGCCATATAGGAACCCAGAGACGAAACCCAACTGGGTTCAGAGAAAGCATAAATAGCCTTTCTGTGATTACAGAGGTTCAGACAGAAAGTTTGACAAGGTCCACATTGGGATACCCAGAAATCTAGGTCAAAGCATCTCTATAACTGCTGGTTTTGTTTGCATCAAACGTATCCAAGGACGGTGATCCAATGACGGGGGACATGGCTTTTGGCTCTTTCAGCAATATAAAAAGTCTTGACAAAAGGTAAAAAAAAAAAAAAAAAAAAAAAAGATTCAGGACCGGTTTAAGAGTTAAAAAAAAAAAAAAAATCAAGGTCATACACTGGATGTGCTAAACAAACACATCCAATCAATGCATGACATTAGGACAGCTTTCAGCTAAGATTAAGCTCCTCACTACTTGAGTTTTTCAAATGTATTGTTTAAACTAGAACACCTGTGAATTTATTTGAAAATATATGAATCATGTGAGGTGTGGACCACTGTAAGAATAGCTGTGTTGCTATAGCTAAATCTGGATGCTAAATAAACTAGACATGACTTAAACAGGTTTGCTGCTAACATCATGGTAACAGATTCTACAGCACACCCTCAGAGTTCTAATTAGTCTATTAACTGGTTAGGACTGTTTTGGGAACAAGAAGAGAATCAGCACAAGTATTGGGCAGGTCATCTTACTGTTATGCCTGATTAGGATTGCAAAATGTGATAACATAGTGAAGCAAAGTGGGTCAAGAACATTTAAATACAGTTAAAACAAAGAGTTTGTCACATGTACAATCTGCAAAAACATGTTAAATGCACACACCATAGTTTTTAATATAAACTTAAAACCTAAAGAAAGATCATTTTAAGTGCATATTCCCTTATCAGTAAATCTTAAAGGAAGCTATGCCGTTGACCTTAAAATAGGTCATCTTTGTTATTGTGTTTTAATTTATTGCTCCACCTCAACTGGAGACAACATTTATACAACAATATTACTCTTGTAAGAGTCTTGGAAAAGATAATCTTAGTTGCAAGTAAAATTTGTCATAGGCTTTTTAATAGGAAATTTTGTTCTGGTAGCAGCATTTTATTGCTATCCCTAGCTATATCTGACTGTTATGTTGCAACCTTAACGGCAGCGCTGAATTACTTACCTTAGATTTTTTTTCTTTAAAAAGCAAAATCATTCATGGCTGCTGCATTGCAAAACTGATCTAAAAAGAAAACACATTTTCTTGTTTTTCAAAGCCACATGGGACCAATCATTCTTTGTATATCTAGTCATTTGCATAATTGTGGGTCTGTTCACTTCCTGGCTGTCCAGGGTTATAAAAGACGGGAGGTTGTCCTCAAGGTAGTAGGGTTGAAAGTTGATTGCAAAGAGAGGCCCTTTCTCATTCTTTTGTTCTTTTTTGAAGGGTTTTCGAAGAGAAATCTAAATTTATCATGTTATTCAATGAGGAAATGATAAGGAAAATGCTCCCTAGGGTAAGTTCTTTTTCAGTTTAACTAATAGCCATGAGCAATTTTTTTTTTTTCAGTTTTAAAACCATTGTCATAGCTTTGCTCTGTTGTATCTATTTTAAAGGCATATCAGCGAAAACATGTGGCTCATCAAATTTACGTCTCCATGTCTTACTTCAAAAACCTCATGCCTGTGGTGGATGAGTACGGTATGCGACAAAATAGCGACTCAAATTGTTTTGTCAGTCTTAACACTATGAATCTATACAACAGAATATATTATAATTTCATCTGATATTACGTTTATCTGATATTTGATTTACTTTGTACAGTGTACAAAGATGGAACCACAAAAAGCTTAATGAGCCTTACAGGAACCATTCCTGTGGTGTTTTCAGGTAACTCAGTTTGTACTTTGAACCATGTAAAACAGATAACCTCATTATTGTTGCTTTACCAACAGTGAAAGACCATAAAGCAGTGCACTTTTCTGTTGCCTGAGTTATATTTATAACATTTCCTCTGTTTTTATGTAAGGCAAGACCTACAGCATCCCCATAAGTGTTTGGTTTGAGCCAAACTACCCCAATTCTCCACCGATGTGTTATGTGAAGCCCACACGTGAAATGATTATTGTCAAAGGAAAGTACATATCCAGTGATGGCGAGGTCACAATACCTTACTTGAAAGATTGGAGGAAGGTAAAAAAAAAAAAAAGTTTTTTTTAATTGACTAAACTATGACTTCAGTTAAGCAAATCTATATTTTTAGGTTATTGTTTCTGGGTAGTGAAATTCACACTTCACCAAGATGTTTTTCTTTCCTCTGCCAGGGTCAATGTGACTTATCTAGCCTACTGCAGGTAATGGCTATCTTGTTTGGAGAGGTTCCTCCATTAGCAATGCGTCCCAATCCAGAACCTGAGCAAGCCTCATGTAAGTAACACACCAATAGCTTTGAGTTAAATACCAGCTGTCTTTCCGATTCTGGCACTGGCCAACAATGATCTTTCCTCTTTGAAATCATAACTGTGTGTTTGACATGTTATTTACTGTAAGCTGTTGTTTTATTTAGGCTGGCTGCAGTTCCACAAAGAAGCAGATGGGAGATATTGCATGTCTTTACCCAGAGGAGATGGCCAACCTTTCCAGCATGAAAATGAAACCAATTGTTAGTGTTTTTGTGTATATTTGTACAATTTGTCTAAAAAAAAAAACATGGCGTTTTACTCTATGAAAAGATAGGCTTAAAACGCATAAACCGCCCACTAACTGAAAATCAAAACCAAAACAGCACAATGTACATTGTTGTCTGCTAAAGGTTTACATATAAACATTAGGACAGTCTTTAGCTAGGTTTTGTGGAAATGACTTGTCTGTCAGTCTTCTAGTTTCTTCTATCCACCATTTTCACACTGCCTTGAATTACTTTACAACCAGCCTATAAAAAAACCTTGTTTGCACTGACTGGTGATTTTACATGGACCTTTGAACACAGAAGTCATATACAACCAGATACAGCTCACGCATGTAAATATTCTTATTTTAATTGCAAATATGTTTTGAGAGAATAAAAAAATAGAACTGTTCAAGCTGATAAGTTGTTTTTTTTCATCTTTTATACTGAAGTTACTTTGCTTGAAATGTTTGTAACTTTTAACCACAACTTTTTAAAGACATAATAAGAATTATTTCTTTTCTTGGTGTAAATAAAATACTTTTACAAAGAAATCACTGTTGTTACATGTGTGTCAGATAATATGGGACATAGTTCAATGAAGAATTGTTACTTGAGACAAAATGTTAAAAACAGGAAGCTTATTAGAAAAAACAGTCGGAGAGAATTTATGGAACAGTTTGATTTTCCATTCTTTCAGAGATGGAATAATGGAAAACAATAACGACATTTATTGTGAAAATGCCTGATAAAACCCGGGTTCTGATTTAACAACGCAAAATACAAATACTTCATTTACTGGCCTTTTAATTTTTGATCAGGTTGGTATATCAACAACAACAAATCTAGAGGAGAAATATCCAAAGAAAGGTTGTGTTAGCTTGGCTGCCTAGGTAACCTCAAATATCTTCATTAATTTAGATTTCTAAACTTGAAAAAAACTTTAAATGGAAAAGAGGATAAACATTGCCAAGTTAAAATATGGGTTCTACCAAGGAAGTTGGAATGAATAAATGATCAGAGGTGCTTTGGTTTAAGGGTGTGTACCCTCAACTCACTTATCACAGTTTTCTTTTAGTTCCCAAGACTGAACTAATTATTTTTCACTGAATTCATGAAATGAAATCAGATTTGTAAAGAGCTTTTCAGGACCTTCAAAGACACTTTACAATGAAATCTGTTATTTCCATTCACTCACACATTCATACGCTAATGATGGCAAGCTACTGGATTAGGATACATCATATTAACAGTGGAAGATATTCTGAAATGATCACCATTTTCACAGGGATTTAGACTACACTCATTTAATAATTCTTAAAACTATTCATTTTAGTGAGTATGGAGAAAAACTAGGTATGGCATTTCTTATTGTTTGTGCTCTTTTTTTTATAACATGCACATTTTTATTTTTGTTAATTTTATTTCTACAAATATTTTCTTTGTGATAAATTTTACCACTTATAACCCTATATTTTGGCCAGCATGTTACTTGGATTTTGAAATTCAGACTTGTTTTTGGTTTTGCTGATCACTTATTTACAGTCAACTAAATTTCATTTCATTTTATGAATGAAAATCATTTTTATTTTATTTCATTTTCTTTTAATTCTAGCAACTTAATAGGTATTTTTACACAGTCAAAATTTAGAGTGAAAAATTTGTATGGAAGTTAACCTACGGCAAGCTAATTACGGAAAAAAGACGTCAACATTAACGACAACACCTAACGTCACAGACCGGAAATAGTTGAGAAGACACCCGGACATTTCTTTTGTACACCGTCGGAATCTAGTTTTGTATAATTTTCTAGAACTCCCAATTTGCTGTTTCAGCTTTTCATACTGGTTATTAAGTGGACTATTATTAAGCTGTAACTCAGAGATATTGCTTGAACTGACCTGGAATATTTTTAAGGAAACGCGAGGGCTGTCTGTAGTCGTCTCTGGGCTAGGCTACTATTAGCCTAGCATTTAACTCTTGCTAGCTAATAACTTCAGTTTATGTTGCTTGTCAGAGCAGCTGGGATAAAATATCAACTGTTCAGACTCCAATTATTATTAAGAGCGATTTAAATACACGTCAAGAAATATGGCGGTTGTCAACGAAAGCGCTCTGAAGAAAATGCTGAAGGTAGGCTTTGCCCTCAACGGCTATGGGTTACGTTAGCTAGATATGACCATGACCTAATGTAAATAGGCTAATATTCCGCGGAATTACGGTCCAGGAAACAGCTTTTTTTTGTTACAATGTAAGGTTTTGCTTTACAGGTACAATGATGTGATCCATTTTGTCGAGATATCTCACGCTAATGCGAGTTGTACTTCTAAAAATATATTTAGCCGCACGTTATACGTCAACTGCAATTTTCAGATTGTGACATGATCATATTCTTTATTTATTAATGTCCCACCTTACAGAATGAACTTTGGTACCTTTAATAATAATAATAAAAATATGTCTCTAAGTAATGCTTGAGGAAAATCTACAATGTTGAACTAATCCACCATAGTTTGCTTGATGTTTCATAGCTTTGATATAGGTGCTAATAACTTTAAGGCAGTGTATTGTTTTGCCATCACAAAATGAACAAATAATCTCGCATTTTGATCATTGCATAAATGTTTCAGCTTCGTCATGAGTGTCATCTACTTTTATGTAGAGGTAAAAATATAATCACAATTTTAAATTGGTATGTATAAATCTTAATCTACAGTTTCGCTGTAGTTTTCACAGTGAGTTGTATCTCATATGCTATTGAACAAAATTAAAGATAACCAGATATTGTCTTTTATCAGCCATCAGCAAAGCAACACAATAATTCTTAGGCTCAATTTTGTCAGTGGGCAGAAATTTTAACTGAACTAAGCCGTACTCGTATTCTTCACGTTCATTTCACCGCCTTTCTTTTTGTTGTTCAGCAATATAAATACAGAGATCTGACTGTTCGGGAGATTACCAACGTCATCTCCCAATACAAGGACCTGAAGCCGGTTATGGATGCTTATGGTACATTAACTTATACCTACTTCTCTATTTTTATCAGCTTGGTCGATTTTTACCCTGCATGCTCATATGAGGATTTGCATCTTCTTGTGTTCTAGTGTTTAATGACGGTTCAACGAGAGACCTAATGAGCTTGACTGGGACTGTCCCTGTGAGTTATAGAGGTAAAATAATTTTTCCTCGCTTGATGATGATAATAAAAAAAACTGCCAAAGAATATGCAGCATAATTGCACATTAAGTTTACATAACATTCCACCTGCAATTAATAAACAGCACAAAGTCGCTGGTTGTAGGCGAGAGGACAATATCCACGAACTAACCCCTTTAATTTAATGGTACACTTTGTTTTACTTTTCTCTAGGCAATGTCTACAACATCCCAGTGTGTTTGTGGCTGCTGGACACATATCCATATAACCCTCCTATATGTTTTGTAAAACCAACTAGTACCATGATGATTAAGACGGGCAAGCACATTGATGCCAATGGCAAAATTTACCTCCCTTATCTACATGAGTGGAAACATGTAAGTATGGTGTTAACGGTCAATATAATAAAACAATTACAATTATATTTTTTAGATATCTGTAGTTCTGGTTCTGTTTGTACCTGACCTGAAGAGGCGTGTGTGAAAGCTTTGAGAATATTTAGGGCTGAATGCTCAAACCACATAACATATTAGTAGCTAGTAGGGCTGGGTGATGTGACTTAAAAGTAAAATCTACTACATTTTTACACCAAATCTGATTTCCAGTTTTAATTGATTGAAAATATTTTCAATAATTTATGTCAATAGTCTCCTCTGGGAGTTGGCCTGAATTCAAAGTCAAAATAATGAATTGCATTTATTACAAACATTACAAGACGTAACACATGTTTGCAAAACAATATGGTAGGCCCTGGATGGACCGATATCACTGCACATGCTCTCCTGCCACACCGGAGACTGAAATTACAAGCACCACTTCAGCCAAAGTTTGAAATCAGGAATTTCAAACTTGGCAGCCAGGCCCTGCAGTGCAAAGAGCCCTGTTGTGAACCACTTAATTGTAGTATTTTAGGGTTTTCTCCACCACATCCAGATTAGAAAGAAAACTAAAACAAAATTCTAACTTGTTTTTGTCCTAGTTCATAAAACTAATCTCTGTGTGCTTTACAGCCTCAGTCAGACCTGTATGGCCTGATTCAGGTGATGATTGTCGTGTTTGGAGAGGAGCCGCCTGTGTTTTCCCGTCCCACCACACAACCCCCCTTCCCAAGCTTTCAAGCAGCTGGACCCCCGAACTGTAAGTGAACTAAAGTTTCATCGTAGTAACTATCAGTATAACTAAAAGGTTTTTTTTATATTTTTGCCACATCAATTATGTCAGTGACAATATGATTTATTTTAGGCACATTTTGTTATAGGAAGGATTACTTTTTGGGACCACATAGTAAATATTCTTTATGGTAACAAAGATGAAATAATACGTGATTTTTAGAGGATATATGCTATTAAATACATCACTTATTTACTTAAATCTGGTTTAAGAAAGTTGTAAGAATATTGTTCAAATACTATTCAAAGTCCAAAACGTACAAAGTCTTATAATTTACAGCTGGTAAAAGGTTATTTTTAGCAGTCCTTCTAATTAAGTAGGCTTTGCATCAAAATTTCTAGTCATCTTTTGTCTTTCTCTTTCCTGCCATCATATTTCATGCAATGCATTTATTACCTTGAGCACCAGGGGGTGCTCGCATACCATGGTAGCTCTTCAGGACTTAAGCTAAATCTTCCCTGGAGTTACAGTTTTTTAACTATTTCATCCTCAAAAATATATTTTTTAATTACTCTGAAATACCTTTTGTCTTCCTCAGCTTCATATATGCCTGGAATGCCTGCAGTCTCACCCTATGGGCAAAATCCCAATCCAGGGTAAGATGTTTCTACATTGTCAAAGCCTGCATAATGTGTTTTCTGACAACTAAGTGCCATGGTGTTTACTTTGTGTTGTTTTTATTCATCGGATTGTCAGACAGATGTTTTTATTATTGGTTACGTTTGTAACCAATACATACCTCTAGATAAATACTCACATGAAGACCTAATAAGACCAGGGTTCAAGTTTACACAGGGACAGTAGTGCTCATCTTGGGTAAACTTGGTCCAGAATCTCCCTAGTTACCCAGTTCTGAAGGAGCAGGACGCTGGTCCTAGTGACCCAGTGATCTGGTTTAACTAGGTCAAGGGTTCTTATGGTTACCAAGTTCTGGATCAAGAAAGTTCAGTCCAAGTGTACCTAGGTTTAATGGGTTAATTATTTTGTTAACTTAGTCTATGCTCACCCAAATTACTCATGGAGATTTTGATCCAAGTTGATCCTTTTCAGTTGACTTGGTAACCTAGATCAAAAGTTACTCTGGATCTCTGGTTCTGGAATAAGGGAGTTTGGAGCACTGTCAACTGATTAGTCATTATGTTAAACAGAAATGACCTTATTTTTTTATCTTAGAAGGACACAGTAGAGCATTATTATGGCAAAACAGTTTAAAATAAAACATGTGAGCAAAAGAATAAAATAAAAATAAGCTAGAGTTTGCTTCTTGTGTTTTTATCTTTAAAGTTTTGTTTTTAAATGGAAAAATATAAAGAACTGTCATTTTAATAATGCAACTCTTTTCAGAGGTTACCCAGCTTACCAGTACCCTCCTGGGAACTCTTATCCAGCCACAGCTGGACCTGGACACTATCCAACTCAGACTCCAGTCTCCACAGTGGGTATGTATTAGATGTAGCCTTTTTATGCTTCAGGTAAATCTCTTCTTGTACGTGCATCTATGATAGCTTGAACAGAGTTTTTCCAAAATTTGTGCTAATATTGGGGGAAATATGCAGATTCACAAACCGTAATCATCTGCACTTAATCTGGTTCTTAATTTACTTTAAAACACAGCATCTCAAGTCATGGAATATCTTAATTTTATCCATAAAGTTCTTTAAATCTCCATGTTCCTCATCCAACCCTAAATGAGGACCCTTGACCTTTTTACTTACACTCTCTCACCCTCCTGGTGACTTCAGTGGTATGCCGAGTGGCTTCTGAAAGGCCACAGCTGTAACTGGAGTGGAGCGTATTAAAGGCCAAAGTGCTGGATGGTCTCTCCCTGCCCCCCACAGACTGTCTCAACACACACAGAATATCTTAAACAAAGACGGTTCTACAGTGGTGAATTCTGCTCCTTCAGCAGCATGCAGGAAGAACTTTAGGCAACTCCTTTAGTGATGGAAAAAGCTGGTTTTGCCTGCCATAAAAGTCAACAGACATTAATGATGCTGACTTCAGACCTAAGTGTCTCTTGGCTTTAGAGAAATCTGTTACATTTACAACAGATTTGTTTACTTCTAAACTAGTCTGTCCAAGTAATGTTAATATAATAATGGAAAAGATAAAAAAATATATAAATATTATACTCATAATGGTGTTAAATATACATTCTTTCAGTCTTATTAAAACACTACAATAACCACCAATTTCAAAGTGGAGAGGTCCAAGCTTAACATGCTGGTATGGTGCAGTTATGTTTTACCACACTGTATCACAGAGTATTTTCAATCCGTGTTTCCTAAGGGCCAACCAGGGACGGCACCATTGGCGAAGACACCATTCGCGCGTCTCTGATTTCAGCCGTAAGTGACAAACTTCGCTGGAGAATGAAAGAAGAAATGGACAGAGCTCAAGCAGAGCTGGATGCCCTGAAGCGAACAGAGGAAGATCTAAAGAAAGGGCATCAGAAGCTGGAGGAGATGATCTCCAGACTTGACCAGGAAGTGGTAAGATACTTTGTCTGTTGTACTTCTTCTCTTTTATTCCTCCTTTAAGGTTTTATTGTCCTCCAATTTTGTTGCTTCCAACAGACTGATGTTGACAGGAACATTGAGCTGCTGAAGAAGAAGGATGAGGAATTAACCGAAGCCTTGGAGAAAATGGAGAACCAATCAGAGAACAATGATATAGATGATGTCATTGTGCCCACAGCTCCTCTGTACAAGCAGATTCTGAATCTGTATGCAGAAGAAAATGCAATTGAAGATACAATCTTCTACCTGGGAGAGGCCCTGCGCAGAGGTGTCATAGATCTGGAGGTTTTCCTCAAGGTAGCTCAGTGAAGAGCATCCCTGGTATCTGCTGACCTTTGTTCTCTGTAGTGGTTTCCACATTCACTCTTGTTTTCTTCTCTTGCAGCATGTACGCCTTCTGTCCAGGAAACAGTTCCAGCTTCGAGCTCTAATGCAGAAAGCTCGTAAGACTGCTGGCCTAAGTGACCTGTACTGACCCACAATGACCGCTCGGAAACATGCGTATATTCACACTCCTACTCTTCTTCCTGCTGTTTATTTCCTTTCTACAGTCTTCTTGTATACCAACCAGCTGCCTCTTTTTAACAAAAAAAAATGAGAAAAAGCATTTATGAAGAATTCTGTAATGTCTGACTGTGGCCTCTTTTATATTTGGCACTATGGTAGGTCACAAACACAATCCAGATGGTCAGCAATTACTTTGATTTCATAAAAAAAAAAAAAAAACCTGGTATTTTTGTGAATTTCATTGTGTGGTTGATTTAGGAAGCTGCTTGACACACATGAGAGACTGGTGTAATATGAGTTAAAGCCTTGTGTGTACAGTGCATGCAGCTTCCTTGACAGCAATGTCGATGCTGCAGTTGCCATTGGTTTCCACTAAGGCTGGTGATTTGCATACAGCATCCTGCACTCCATCCATTAATAAATTTGGTCAACTAGATATTTTGTCTGGTTAGCATCAGTAATATTGGGGGAAAAACCTGCTTGAACAGGTTTTAGAGTTCTGTTCCTTTTCCCACATGAATATTTGTCCTAAACCAGAAACACCCACAGAGGATCCCCTAAATGACATGGGCCTGGCCTCAGGTTTTATGCTATGGAAGTTGTGGGTTATATTTTGTAATGTTGGAATTATAGAGATCATTTTTTACACAGTGAAGATCGTAACCTACATGGACTTTCTGTCACATATGGGTCAGTTACTGAGCTTCAGTTTTTGCTTCACTCTCTGATCCTCTACATTTTCCCCTTCTGATAGTCCAAATGTTTTAGATTATGTCTCACAAACCCAGGCTTACACATCAGTTTGAGTGCATTGAAAAGTCATTTAAGTTAAGTAGTTGTTTCACCTTGTACAGCCTTGGCATTTGTAATATTAAGGTATTCTCTTTATGTTTGCTTTCCACTTATGCTCAGACCTGCTGAGAGCATTTGGTTTTCACTAAAATGTTGTGAATAACATTGAGGGCTAAAGGGTACAAAAAGAACTATTAAACTAATCAATATATTAAGTTATGTAAAGTTTTGTCTTTTAAATTAGCCTTTTACTAAATGCACTTTGAATTGTATCATAGAATCTTATTTTTCTTGTTTTCAATTCAACCATAGACCACCTGTTCTTTTATATCTGTAGATTTATGTAAAGCATTAAAAATTAAAGTTGATTTAATGAATTGTCTGAATTTATTATGCAGTAACATTTATAAACAAACTTTTGGAAGTCAGTTCTTATTCATAGATAAAAGAAGAAACTTGAAAAGTACTGGAAAGCAGTAGTTATGGAAGACATAGGTCTTCCTTTAAACATCCACAAAACCGTTTTACACAAACAAGGTCCAGTGCTTTGAGTTTGCTAGTTGGGTCTGGTTTGGCACCACTGATTTTGTGACTTTAAATAATATGAACAGACAAAAAGGACCTGATCCCATTTGTCAGCATCCTTTGACATTTAAATATGCCACATAGTGATGCTTCACCAGCTGGAAATAAATAAAAGACAGACATCTGTTAATATTCTGGCAGGTTTACTTGATGTTGCAGCAAATAAAAATATCCAGCTGCCATGACAGAAACAGTTTCTCTAAGTGATACAGTATATCTGAACGCAGCAGCATTTAATGTATTTTCTGCATTACAGCCTTGGATAATATAGTCTATATTTGGAGTTAAATATAAAACCTCTGGGCATTTCTGTGGGCAAACAATCTCAGAACTGTAGATTTTTTTTTTTTACCTCATCTAAAGGTAAATATGCTGGCTGACTAGTCTCCACTGGCTCTCTGGGTAAATTAGCTCTGTTCCACCAGTAATCTCACCTACATGTCAGTGCATTTGTGGTTAGGTTTGCTTCAGTGGACTGCATATTTTTTTAAATAATAAAGGTTCTTTGGTATCACAGGATTTTGGCCCCGTGATAATATGTGGCAGTGTTGTCATGACGATAAGTTGGTAATGGTCACTCCTTATAGAGAATGGAATGTCTCTGTTACGCTTACAAAACAGAGATTACCAAGTGGAAAAATTTGACTAGTTACAACCACAGAATTAACAAATACAGTGCACAGAGAACGCAGCAAAAAACACCAACCGACAGTACACAAATTACATCCAATGGTCTGAAGTTCTTGTAGTAGAGAGTCGTAAACAGATATCCACTCTACTCAAAACAGATTGACCTTAAATACAGGGGGTAAACGTTTCTTGGCCACAGATGGACGAGGACAGGTGGGGGATGGGGGGGGGGGCAGGGGTTGGAAAAGCAAAATGACAGTGTGCGAGCATATAAGTGTTACACCCATCTTTGAATGACTTAGCTATAGACACTTCGACTTTTATTATATTCAGAAGTCTTGTTGCTCTGGGAAAGAAACGAGAGGTAAAGTAGGAGGGGGATCAACCGCAGAGTATTTGCTGGGATTTTTCAGGAGTGTTTAAGGTTTTAAAGGAGAGCTCTTCACAGAGTGAGCTCCTTCTGCACGCCCCACAGGGTCTCGGCGCTCTTCACCAGCTGCGTCTCCTCCTCGGGTTTCAGCGTCATGTGAATGACATCGGTCAGGCCACTGTTGCCCAGAACACACGGGATGCTCAGGAAAACCTCATCCTTCACACCATGCATTCCCTATCCAAGGGAAAGTAGAAGGAAATCGGCCGTTAGAACAACTCCATTTTACAGACAATGTAAATGCACTTCTTGGTTTTGTTCGTACCTGGACAAGTGTGGACACGGGGTGAACTTTGTGCAGGTTCTTCAAAATGCTCTCCACTAAATCAGCCACAGACATGCCAATAGCCCAGGAGGTGTAGCCCTTCAGCTTGATGACCTCATAGGCCCTGCAATGTTCAGAGAAGATCATTATGACAACAACTTCAAACATCCTGAACTGATCAAGATTCAGGCACTCTCATCTTCCACCTTCTTCTCATGGAAAATAAATCCCTGCATTATCACAGAAACCCAGTTTTAAAAATACAGGAATTATTAATACCACATGCTGGCTGGTCTTTCCCAATTGGTACCTCTTGTTGAGACACATTGGGAAAGTTTACCCTTCTTTGTTCAAGACTTGAGTCTTTCAATACATCTGATACCTTGACATTTATGCTAAGGTAACCTATTGTGTTCTACATGGCTACTCCAAGATAAGTCACATTCGGTGGCTGACAAAATAATGGCACAATGTCAAATAGAGCTATTGAGTAAACTTTTGCATCATGGAGCAGCCAGAAAAGTAGCACTGCAAAGTCATGAAACGCAATATAGATTGTTGGGCCTTCATAGTTTGGTTAAATTGATTTATTAGCTACTTTTAATTTAAAGGTTTAAGCTGGCACCAATCTTTACCATTACATTATGCAAAAGCTCTAAAAACAATTTAAATACAATGAATAACAGTCGGTGAGTAGGACTGCATCACACTTACCCATCAACCACCTTCTTATGCACGTCCTTCCAGTTCTCGCTGTCACCATCTGCACCCATATTTGGGTTGAGTTTTTGCAGAGAAACTCCAGCAATATTCACACCACTCCACACAGCCACTGTGGAAGCAACATTTAGATTGTTACATTCTGGCAGATATGTCCTAACACACAGTAAAGATGTATAAAGACAAAAGGGTCAATGCGCCTTAAACTGTCTCACAGTCCAACACTACAATTACAAGCTTGAATGCAACTTATTGTGGCCTTTTAAGAAAGGATAACATTTTTTGTACAAATGAAAACATGAGTGCACTTTACATCTTTGTTCACTTCCATCCCATTTCTGATATCCCAGTTAAATCCAATGCAGTTACCTTCACAAGACACCCAATTAGTAATCAGGTCTAATTTAAGATTGGTGTAACTACAGCTGTTCTTCAAAGAACTCGTGATTTTCATGGACTGAGTTGATGAGAAAATGGATGAAGCTAAATGCAGAAGAATTCTTGAAGAAAGGCCCAGTCAAAGTACAGACCTAAATGCAATTGACTAACAAGACTTGAAAAATTGCACAGACACTCTTCAGTCAACATGACTGATCTTGAGCTATATTCTTGAAAAAGGCCTGGCAAAATTTCAGTCTTAACCTGAAAATCTGGTAGAGATACTCCAAAATACTTGAAGCTGTAATGCACAGTTCAAATTTGCATTTCTCCTAAATTGTGAAAACCATGCGTCCCTTTCCTTCCACTTTATAATTATGTGCCCCAGGTTTGTTTTCTACAACATAAGATCCGATCACACTGGTTGTTGATGACATAAAGCTGTTAAAATGTAAAATTGTTCAATAGGCGCTGTTAGTGTGTATGTCAATGTCTGACCTCAAGATGGATGTGTTAAAAAAAAAAAACAACAAAAAAAAAAACTAGAGGTGACTTAGAAGATGATTTATTTTTAGAAAGACTTGCATACCACTCGAGTCTCCATGCTCTCCGATGATCCAGCCGTGGCAGCTTGCAGGGTGAAGGTGGAACTTCTCTCCCATGAGGTGGCGGAAACGGGCGCTGTCCAGGTTGGTGCCAGAGCCAATGACGCGGTGACGTGGGAAACCACTCAGCTTCCATGCCACGTAGGTCAGGATGTCGACTGCAAAAGTACAAAATGCGTGATAAGCACATAAGCCAGTATTTTTTCCCCACCCCCCCCAGAGAGGATATACACCTAATCTCATGATCATCTGACTAACCTGGGTTTGAGACCACCAGCAGGATGCAGTTGGGGCTGTATTTCACAATGTTGGGGATGATGAATTTGAAAATGTTAACGTTGCGCTGCACCAGATTAAGGCGGCTCTCGCCCTCCTGCTGGCGGGCCCCGGCAGTCACCACCACCACCTTGGAGTTGGCGGTCACGCTGTAGTCTGACAAAATGACAGAAAGGGCATGACGTGGTTTGTTAAGAGCTCTCCTGGCAGACTTAATGTTAACGTCTCACACCTTTGTCGGCCACAATCTTGTGCGTCTTGAGGAAGAGGGCGCCGTGCTGCAGGTCCATGGCTTCACCCTTCAACTTGTCCTCCATCACGTCAACCAGGGCCAGCTCATCACACAGATCCTGAGTTTACACATGCGGGTCAAACTTTTGTTCTGTCACAGCTTGCAAAGAGCTTGCTCAAATTGACCAATTCGTGACAGCCAGTATCATTGTTTGTGTGTTGTTCATAAACTTCAGATACTTTTCCACATCTAGCTACGCTACAGTCACGATCCTCACTGAAACCTAATTTTAGCTTTCCTCTTGTCACTCTACCAGCTTCAAAGACCATGCAATCAATAGTTCCCCTATCGTCCATTTCCACTACATAAGCTGTGGATGTCTGCAGCGTTACGTACAAAATACACATGTATTTAGTATTATCAAGACAAAGGGGACTAAATAAAAATACACACCACACTTTTCAGATTTTCAAATTACATTGAAATGGAGGACTAATGACAGGCTTTTTCTGTCATCCACCGTCTCCTCGCTGTGTGCTCTGTTGTAAGAGAATACTGATGAAATGAAATGCCTCTGCAGCTACAAATGCCACAAAATGTTGTACCACACCAGTTCTAGTTTTCAGCCTGCACCAATTTATGACAGCATTTTCTTTACAGTGCCAGCTGCTATTTTCTTGGTTTGTTTCTAACTCTCTGCGTTTGCAAAACTCCTATAAAACTTGATCTGGAGCCGCTCATACACACCTTGAGCAGTATGCTGATGGCGGATGCCATGCCCACCATGCCGACTCCGACCACCGTCACCTTGTTCCGGCAGCCAATTGGCTCCTCCTTCATCACATGGCTGATGAGCTTTTCCTGAGTGGACATCTGTGGAAATAAATTACACATGGGGAAGGAAGTTGGCAGATGAAAAGCAGCCAAACCACTAGTGTTAAGAGTCTCAGGTTTTTACCAGTGGAGTTACACCACAGAATACGTGACTTATTTCACATCCCCTCCCCAGCAGGCTGAGTGAAACCAGGATTTCATTATTAGGTCATCACAACTGCCATTTCTGCAACCACAAACCCCCTCGTGTCTCATCCCCACACAATGATGCAGATGGGGCTCTTCAGAGCCTCTGTTCTCCTCAGTGATCGCCAATGCCCAGGGAACCTACTGCAGCAGGGACCATCCCCTCCCCACGTCACACACGGCCTCTTGCTTCCTGGTTGGGCAGGCATGGCTGAGCGTTGCCACGAGCAGACGTTTACGTCACCGTCATGACAAGGCTGGTTTTCCGCTGTAGTATGAAGGCAAGCGCGTAGTGGGGGCTCCTGACAGGCTCCCCTCCTGCTGAGGGTTTTTAGTTCTAGGTGTTGTGACTCTTCACATTACTGAACGCTGCAATAAGCATCATGGATGCATTCTCATTATTATTCTATCAGTGTTTCCTCAAATGAGAGGTCTTGCCCCTCAGGAGGAGACTCTTTGGGGGGTTACAGGATTACTCTGCATGTGCCATACTGGGTGGAGGTCAGAATGGCTCGAATTTACCCTGCAGGGGGCAGCATTTAAATGAGAATTAGTTAGATGGTAAGAAAATTAGGAAAAAATGCCAAAAAAGAAAATAAAAGAAAAAAAGATAGTCAATGTATGTTTTATGTACATTTCATTAAGTCCTTTTAAGTATGGGGAGCTTGATGGATATTTAGCATCACACCTACAGACATGTCTCCCTCATCAAGCTGCTTGATGATTAGTACATGTTGAGCTCTTCAGGTTTTCACACAAACCGAAGCAACTGTGAAGGTCCGTCTTCGTTGTAATGGAGATAATTCCCATCCAGGAGCAATTTTAGTCAAGCTTTTCTTTTTAGAAGAATCAGTCTAATATGACCAAGAATCATGCCAGGATGCTGTAGTCACCTCTATATGAACACAGAGGGCGTACCCACTGCGTAAATCACAACAGCCAGCTGCAGCCATCAAGACATGACAAAACCACTATATCGTCTTATAGTGGTTTCATTTGTAGGAGAAGCACCGGGAAATAGTGGAGCTGCGGCATCAGCAAAATGACGCCCAAACCTTCCGATCATCAGGTTGTTAAAAAAAATAAATAAATTGCAACAAATGATACCCAAATTGGCAGTGAATAATAAACAGTATGTTTCTCTGAATCGTTGGTCAATTTTAAATCGCCTTACCTTTACGGTTTAAGTTAATCAGGCGAGAACACGAGGTGGAATGTCACGGCTCCTTCTCTCTTTCCGCACAAGTGCAGCTGCTCTTACGGGAAGGCTGTGAGTATTTAAAGGCAGCCACCGTTTGGGGGCGGTGGCAGGCGCGCTGATGATGATGATTAAGAGGACGTCGGGTAGGACGATGATGCTGCGGCCGTCTGGCGTGTGGAGAGTCACGTTTGCTGCAGGATGCGCCACAGATCGGGGCAACTATGGAAAGATGGTCGTTTTGGAAAAAAAGGAAAGAAAAAAAAAACATTTGCAATTATATCATGATTTGATTCATGAAGACTAAAATTGAAAAAAAAAAAAAAAAAAAAAAAAAACAAATAAAACCTTCCACACACCACATATATCTTTTGGGATAAACGCG
>NW_015117138.1:21378-22419 GCF_001443285.1 Poecilia latipinna | reverse complement strand
GTGTATTTAAACCCACCTGTTGTCTATGTCTCTTGTTGGGTCCTTGTCGTGCTACGTCGTGTGTGTCTTCTGACACTATCTGTCTGTTCCTTGTGCTCCTGAGTGAACTACTTGGATTTATCATTAAACCATTATGAAAGTTATTACTTTAAAGAACAAAAATTATAATTGCATTGTGCTTTCAATATATTACCATTTTGGTAACACTTTATTTGATGGGGTGTCCATAAGACTGACATGACACTGTCATAAACATAACACCTGTCATCCAACTTTTAAAGCAAATTCTCATTAAACTTGTCATTATTTACTGAATGACACTTCATGACACTGTTGGTATGCTCTTAACATGACTGAGGATCAACAACAGAACATTCCCATTCACTGCACCTTACAGAAACCTACAAAAAAGAACAATAGAGCAATTAAACAGAGAAAGCATTTGTATTTTAAAGAGTACAGAAAAACAGCAAAGAAAAAAGTGAGACTTGCTGGAGCTTTTAGGACGTTGTGGACTCGCCATGTATGTGACATCATCAGAACTGATGATAATTGGGACCGGATGCCTGGGGTGGAAAAACATTTCTGAGTGTCTTCTTTGCCTGTTTATGTTAGAAGTAGAAAAAAATAGTCAGCAATATCATAGAGTCAGTTGATGTTGGCAATAACTATGAAGCTGTTTTAAGTGTGGACTTAAGGAGACAAACTACCTTAAAAGCTTTCCATCCATGATCTGAACACACTGATCCTTGCAGGGTGGCGAGGGGGGCTGGTGGTGACCATCTCTAGCAGTCATCAGATGAGAGGTGGGGTTCACCCTGGACAGGTCACCAGAGAGAAGCTAAGTACACCCTTTGCTTCAATCAAATTTGACAGGTGGGCGGGACTTCCGGTGTTCGCCCTCTGATGCACCTGGTCTGTCGACTGAGTCTTCAAGGGGGCTCTTGACGAGTAGATAATCTATTCTACAGTGGTGTGAAAAAGTGTTTGCCCCCTTCCTCATTTCCTGTTTTTTTTTGCATGTTTGTCACACTTAAGTGT
>NW_015117138.1:14670-16369 GCF_001443285.1 Poecilia latipinna | reverse complement strand
ACCCTGGTGTCAATCTCTGAGTACTCACCTCGTCTACAGGATGCTCCTAAGAAAAATACATTTTATGTGTGTCAAGTGCAGAGGCCGTCTTTTTTTGAGAAACTGAAAGAAGACTGGTCTTTGGAGCCTTATGGGCTTTGGGGGTCTTTCGGCCATGTTTTTCAGTATGAAAGGGGGGAGCTTTACCTGTACCAATTGGATAAAGATGAAGAACTCGCACTGCTAACGGCTACATGCAGCCTGACCTCCAACGATTGGGCTGTGTTAAAGTATACAATCCCCTACTTCAGTGAAGCTGGTGAGTCAGTCATGGAGCATGATAACGAAGATGACTGTGGAAACCTGTTCAGCTCACGAACTGCAAAATGCGGCAGAAAACAGTGTTTCCCGGGCGATGATGAAATAGCCAGCGGTGCTATTCTCATTAGCGCAAAATGGCAAAAAGTACCACAACAGGTCGGTGGACTTTACGAGCAAGCAGACGGAAGAATGACAAACCGGAGTTACCAGATTTGTTTGTTTTGGAAGCTATCAATCTAGACGTCGGTGTATTCAGGACAATGCTGGCTCTACCGCTTGATGTCTGGACTCAGAAAGTGATGGAAGTTGGGGATCGTATTTCTGACCTGTTTCGAAACTCTCGTTCTTGGTGCGAGATGTTATCGGTGAAGAAAAAATTGGAATTGGAACTCCCTGTTCTCTCACAGGGACCCACCCTCTTAACACCCTCTTGAGGACACCCCCCCCTGCTGTATATATGAGCACGGCCTCGAGGTTCCTGACACACATTCCTCATTTTTCTTCCTGCCTGAGACTACCGCCGTTGACCTGCGAGAATGGATGGAGCGCACAAGCTGGTGATGTGGGGTCCGTGCTGGGATGAATGCTCTCAATCTTCAGGGAGTCTGTTCTCTCCCGCATCACCCGGAGCCATATCATCCACCTTCACCGGTCTTGTACTCCTCTACCACCTCATCTCCAGCGATCTCTCCTACACATTTTTTAATGTCTACCATGCCGGATTATGGTACGGACACCGGACCGCTTCACGCTACCCCTCAAGCGACAGCAGAGCAGGAGGAGGTTGCAGCGCTGGTTAGTGGCTATTTCGGATCTTAACCGACGCCAGCCGTACCTGAATATGGTACAGAGACTGGACTGCTCGAGTCTACCCTTCAACCGGTAGCAGAGCAAGCTAGCGGCTTCTCCGGATCTCCACCACCCCCTCCAGCTTCTCCAGTTTCACATCAAGATGAAGTTGATGGGCGGTTGTCAACTACGCTCATCAGCGGCGTAAAAACAGCTCTACTTCATTTATTCAATATTACCTGTTTGAAACACCTCAAAGAAACCTGTTATGGATGTATAACTGACCACCCGAGTCAAAAGCAACATCAATGCCTGGAAATGCCTGAGGAGGATTATTACCAACTCCACTTTCCCCGCATCACACGACGACTCCTGACTCGTCGTTTCATTCCAGCTGTTCAGAATCTGTTGAGGCAACAGCGTATACATGTACAAGATCCGGTCGTCAAGATCATCGCAGAGACACTTTTACATGAAGTGAAATCGGCATTCAGGATCCAGACAGCAATTGCAGAAATGTATGAAGGCGTGATGAAAAGCTCAAAGAGCTCCGCTCTGTTTCAGAGTGCTACTCTCAGGATGATAATTAACCATTCATGTGTTGATCTCC
>NW_015117138.1:7944-8647 GCF_001443285.1 Poecilia latipinna | reverse complement strand
AGAGATGTATGAAGACATGGGTAGTGATGAAAAACTCAAAGAGCTCCGCTCTGTTTCAGAGTGCTACTCTCAGGATGATAATTAACCATTCATGTGTTGATCTCCATATAGTTTGTTTTTTTCTTAGTTTAGCTATTATTCTTTAAATGTTTGATTATAAATCTACTTTCTTAAACTTGAATGCAATCTATTACCTTTAAATGAAATTAAAAATAAATAAATTCTGTCTCCTCTATTTTGATTTTCTCATTACTTAAACTACGGCCGTCAGAATGGCGGAGAGAAAGTTAATGGATGATGTTTATTACAATCCGGACCATCCTGGTAGCTTTGGCGAGGTTCAAAGGTTACAAAGGGGCGTGCAGCATGAAACTGGAAAGCGGGTTGCGATTAAAAAAGTTCAAGACTTTTTATCGGAGCAAGACACCTACACCCTACATAAACCGGCAAGAATAAATTTTCCTAGAAACAGAGTTTTTGTCACGGGGCCTTTAAAACAATTCCAGGCGGACCTTTGTGACATGAAAAACTTAGCTGAACAAAATGATGGTTTTAATTATTTACTAACTTTCATAGATATATTTTCAAAAAGAGCTTATGTACGAACTTTAAAAAAGAAGACTGCTACTGAGGTGGTGAAAGCTTTTGAATCAGTTTTTAAAGACAGTCAGATACCAAAGAAACTGCAGACAGATGCGGGTAC
>NW_015117138.1:0-3326 GCF_001443285.1 Poecilia latipinna | reverse complement strand
TCAGTAGCTGATTTCACTGTTTTCCAAAATTTCTTCGGATCATTTAAATTTTTTGTCATCTCAGCAAGGAAATAGTCTGACTTTGCTTTCCTAATTAATAAGGTTCACCTATTTCTCAATTTCCTATAGCAAAGCCAGCTGTCTTCAGTTTTATTTTTCCTTGCCCTTGCCCAAGCTGCATCTCTTTGTTTAAGCAGAGCCCTAATATCTGAGGAAAACCATGGATTATTTTGCCCCTTTACCCTAATTTTACGTACAGGAGCATGTTTATTTATTAGTCTTAAAATCTCGTCATGAAAATACTGCCAAGCAAGGTCAACATTATCAAAGAGAGAGACCCTACTCCAGTTAAAATGTAGCAAGTCATGGACAAAAGCTTGATCATTTAGGTGTTTTAAATCTCTTTTGATCAAGATACGTGGCTTAAGTTTTGGTAACTTGAGATTTCTAACTGTACCTACAGCACAATGGTCACTAAGGTCGCTTGCAAAAACTCCTATTCCTGTATATTTATGCAGAGCGTTTGTCATAATTAAATCTAGGAGTGATGATTTTAGAGGGCATTTGTTGTTAAGTCGAGTGGGGTAATTAATTAACTGGGTGATATTTAAAGAATCACAGACAGTTTTTAAGCTATCTGATGATGCTGTCAACCAGTCTAGATTTAAATCTCCTAGCAAAACAAATTCATTGTTGTTTAGGTCGGCTAGATATTTAGACAAATTAGGGAGTGCATCAGATACAGCAGAGGGTGGTCGATAACACCCTATAACTGTGATATGCTGAGCCGTAGTGAATTCAATTTTCAAAGCTAATAACCCAAATTGTTTTGGAATCGATACAGAAGATATAAGTGTAACATGGAAATTGTTCTTTACATAGATGGCAACACCGCCACCTTTCGTAAGGCGATCACAACGAAAAACAATGTAACCTTCCAAGGAGATGTTTGTATTTGTAATGCAATTATTTAACCATGTTTCAGTCAAAACTAAGATGTCCGTATTAGTAGATTCAATCCAGATTTTAACCAGGTCTATCTTAGGCAATAAACTGCGAGTGTTAATATGTATTATACCAAGGCCTGATCTGGTTTTGAATTCTTCCGGTGTGTCAATGTTGCTAATAATTGGACCTGGGTTAGGTTGCACATTACCTGACACTAAAAGTAGGAGTAGAATAAGACTTTTCCATTGACCATTTACGTTTGATACTAATCCAGTTTTCCTTGCCCGAGCAAGATGTAATAGAGAAGATTCATTTAACACGAAACAGTTATTTAAGACAGACAAGGAGATTAAATGAACCAAATTATCTATTGGCTTTTGGTTAAAACGGTGCCAGTTTATAATAAAATCTGAAATAGTCCAAATTGTCTGTTCAAAGGTCATAGACCTAGAATTAGTGATGAAGGAGTGAGCCAAGTTATTATACAAATCCTCTGAAGACTTTGGCACATTCTCAAAGGTGTAAACACCTAAGAACAAAATCAGAAGGAGTCTCATTTTACTTATCTGCCAAAAAGTCATATCCTCTCTTCACTTTTCTTGGACTTCTGGAAAATATTGTCAATGTAGTAAGCTGAGATGTTGTCTAGCAGGCAAAGAAGATAACTACCATGCAGACAGTAGCTAGCAAGCAGAGGTAGTAGCTAGCATGCTGAGACAGTCGTTCACAGGCAGAGAAAAAATGGTAGCTTGTCGTCTGGTGCGGTCGTTGGCGTTTAGTCGCTGCGGTCGTTGGCGTGTAGCCGCTGCGGTCGTTGGCGTGTAGCCGCTCCGGTCGTTGGCGTTTAGCCGCTCCGGTCGTTTACGTTTGGCTACTCCGGTCGTTGGCGTTTAGTCGCTGCGGTCGTTGGCGTTTAGCCGCTCCGGTCATTTACGTTTGGCTGCTCCGGTCGTTGGCGTGTAGCCGCTGCGGTCGTTGGCCCCTATGCACACCCTAGGGGTGTGCAGTATGAAACTGGAAAGCAGGTTGCAATTAAAAAAGTTCAAGACTTTTTAACGGAACAAGACACCTACATACTGCATAAACCTATGAGAATAAATTTTCCGAGAAACAGAGTTTTTGTCACCAGACCTTTAAAACAATTTCAATCGGATCTTTTGTGACATGAAAAACTTATCCGAACAAAATGATGGCTATAATTATTTATTAACCGTTATAGATATATTTTCAAAAAGAGCTTTTGTACGTGCTTTAAAGGGAAGACTGCTACTGAGGTAGTGAAGGCTTTTGAAGCAGTATTGAAAGACAGTCAGATTCCGAAGAAACTGCAGACAGATGCAGGTACAGAATTTTTTAACAAAAACTTTAAGGCTTTAATGAAGAAATATGGTATTGTGCATTTTGCCACAGCTAGCGAGACAAAAGCCTCTGTGATTGAAAGGTTTAACCGCACACTAAAAACAAGAATGTGGAGATATTTTACTGCTAATAACACACATCGTGAAATAGATGTCCTGCAAGACTTGGTGAGAAGTTATAATCATAGCTATCATTCCAGCATTATGATGACTCCGATGCAGGTGAACGAGAAAAATGCCTTTCAAGTATTCCAGAATCTGTATCTTAAAACCTCCAACACCTACTGCAAACCATGCGGTGGTACATTTAAAGAGGGAGATCTTGTTAGAGTATCCAGGGCGCGCGGTATGTCTGAAAAACGGTACGAGCAGAGCTTCACAGACGAAGTATTTACAGTCACTGAAAAGATACCACAATCTCCTCCCTTGTACAAACTCAGAGATTTGGATGATGAACCAATTCGAGGTACGTTTTACTCATACGAACTTCAGAGGGTAAAACTATGTAAAGATAAGATGGTTCAAGTGGACAAAATTTTAAAACGTTGCACTGTGAGAGGAATTAAGAAGGTCTTTGTACGTTGGAAAAATTGGCCTGAGAAATTTAATAGCTGGATCAGACAGGATGAGCTTCAAGATATATAAGGGGGACCAGCATTACATCTTACACAAAACAGTACCATCCCTGCCAGCATGCCCAGGTGAGCCCCATACGGGGGAAAGGTGGGCAGACCAAATGGGTCCCATATGGGTTTGTCTGCCGGTTCCACGGTGGCCCCGCATGGTTTTGCCCATCTAGGGCCACAGCCTACGTGGCCTCTACATGGGCCCACGTAGGCTGTGGGCCTACTCATCTACCATTTTTTTTTGAAGTCCCGCCCACCAGTCAAATTTGATTGAAGCAAAGGGTGTACTTGGCTTCTCTCACCAGTCTATCACAGGGCCCTGAAAGCCAACAACAAATAAAATGTATGAAAGAGAAATGTTAGATTAACAAGGGGAAAAATTCTGTCCAGTTAT
>NW_015117137.1:21891-27270 GCF_001443285.1 Poecilia latipinna | reverse complement strand
TTCTCATAAATTCTGTCCTTTCTAGAAGAAAATTACCATAAAAATGTCAATAATTCATGAAAAACATGTTAGAAAAAAATCTGACCAACTTTATTAAATGAACTGTTAAATATTGGATAAGAACTTGTGAAAACTCTGAGTGAGTCTAACTGCAATATCTGATAATGTTGATAAATGTCTAATAAAATATTATTTATTTACTGACTGATAAAACTCAGAGTTACATGAAGCTGACAGAGAAAATAATTTTAATAATCAGACCAAAATCAGCCGACAGGTTTTTGTATCAGTCTGTCTCACTGTGGTATGAATGGATCTTTGGTTCTGGAACCAAACTGGTTGTAACGGGTAAGAACCGTTTTTATCATTATTAGAGAATTAATTATGAAAATATCAGTAGTTAATGAAAAACCTGTTCAAAAATACTAGAACATTAGAAAATAATGTAGTATTTTCTCTTTATTCATATTAGAGAATAATGTCTAAAACAGTGAGTGACTCTAATTCTCTAATATCTGATACTATAGTTGATAAAAATCTAATTACTGTAAAATATTTTTATACATAACTGATAAAACTCAGAGTTACTTGAAGCTGATGGAGAAAAATTCACTATAATAAAAGTAAAAATAAACCAACTGAATATAATAAAACCAAAAATCAGCCGACAGGTTTGTGAACCAGAGTTTCTCACTGTGTGGGAGTTATAACTACCCGATCTTTGGATCTGGAACCAAACTGTATGTAAACGGTGAGAAGTTAAATTTTCCTTCAGTTGATTTTTTCTAGAAGTTAAAATGTTTTTAATCAGTTTCTGCTGCTGCAGATTTTCTATCATTAGTAAATAAATTAACCTGCAGCTGCTGATGAAGAAGAAAAACTCTATAGTTCCTTTAAAATTAAAATAGTTAAGAAAATATTTAGAATGTTCCATATATTTTGTACTTATCGTCTTTTTGACGTTTCTGGAGTCGATAAAAATGTTCATCTGGTAAAAACTTAAAATCTTAGAAATGTTCACAGAAACGTTTAGAAAACCTTTAAGAAATTCTTTACTTAAAAAAAACCAAAAGTTTTATAAAGATATGAGAAACACTTTGTTACCAATGTTTAAATTTATAATTTTTAAATATTGAAAACCAACTAAAATATGATCAAAATTCAGTCGTTTACATTTTATTTGCATAGAAATTATTGTAGATGAGAAATAATATAGTTTTTAATTATTATTTTTTCATCTCATCTTAATTTTCAAATATTGAGTCATTATAAATATTTAGAGTTCAAATTATAACATAGTTAAATTGTGAAAGATATTATATTTATTACATTTGGATATAAATTTGGCATATTGTTGCATCAATCTATGAATTTAGATTTCAACTAAAACCTTACAGTTTTTAAAATGTAAAGTATAAATTTGATCAAATAAATGAAAACAGTTTTATAATGAACTAATGTTAATGTGCGGCAAGAAAATAAAACTAATTTAATATTAATTATTTAAAATAAAAATGTTTGATCCAATAATATGCATAAAATTGATCATAATCCAAATAGTTTAATTTCTGTACATTTATGTGTAAATATTATTTAATGTTCATCCTGATAAACTGAAATATTTCAGATGTTTTTCTGTTTTTTACTGGTTTAAATGTAAAAGTTTGAAGCCTCCAGCAGTTTGTGTCAGATGAAGAATAAATCATGTGATGAACCTGAGAGTCTCTGAACGACGGTGAAGGAAACCAAAGTTTCTTTAAATAGAACAAAGAGGAAAGCAGGAGCCCGACATGGAGCCCTGAGGGTCCATGAGGGGCCCGACATGGGGCCCGATATGGGGCCCGACATGGGGCCATGAGGGGCCATGAGGGGCCATGAGGGGCAATGAGGGGCCCTGAGGGGCCATGAGGGGCCCTGAGGGCCCCACAGTGAAGACAGGAAGGAGAAACAAAACCAGTTTGACTGAAAAACTTCATCTGAGCAGAAAAATCTATAAAACAATCTGCTGGTTTCCATAGAAACGCTTCAATTAATAATTAATGAGCTTCGTGAACTGATCGATAACCAGGATCAACTGGAATATAAGTGACTGAATTAAAACTATATTTTTATAAAGTAACTTCATTTGTTGTAAATTTGCTAAATATAAATAAACTGAATTACTAAAATAGTTAAAATCTCTTAAACCAGCAGATTAATTTGTGTGTAAAGTTTAAAATCTGATTTAAAAACATGTAAAATGTTCAGCTCTTCTAAAAATCAGCTGCTTTCAATCAGAATAAATGAGACAAAGATTCAGAGCCACTTTGTGTCGTTTCTCTGCTCATGAACTGATTCCAGCTGAATCTCTGGATCGTCTGCAGCAGCTAAACTCTGAATCATGTGGAAAAGTTTCTCTGTGTTTCTAACATAACGTATCAAAGTGATGAGAGCTGCTGGCTGAATCTGCTGGTTTCTGCTGCCGACCTCCAGGTGATCCGGTAGTGCAGCCCGTGGTGAGCGTGTACCCAGCAGCATCCAGCGCCCAGCGGGACAGGAAGGGCTTCCTGCTGTGTCTGGCCTCAGGCATGTTTCCTCCTGAGGTCCAGATCTCCTGGACAAGACTGGAGGACGGTGGAGAGAAGGATCTGACCTCTGGAGAGCAGCTGGAGCTCAGAGAGCCGAACCGCACCGCCTCCATCTTACTGGTGGATCGGGATCAACGCAACACATCTAGATACCGCTGCTCTGTGCGGCATGAGGGGGGCCCAGTGGAGGCCCCAGCAACACAAGGTGAGGAAGCTGCCTAGTTATTTCTCCTCTCAGGACCCAAAATTACAGAGGCGTCCAGAAAATAACCAGATATGTACTTTATAAAACCAGAATCAATAACTAATAAGTAAACATCCACATGTGCATCACAATGTTAAACCACATTTGATCCGTAGCATCAGAAACGTCACAGACCTGCATGAAGCTGCAGACAGCAGCCGTCAGTAAGCGGCTGCTTCTCATCACAGCTCCACAGTTTAACCATCAGCTCTGTTTTCAATGCATCAACATAATAACTTCATCATTAATGCAGCAGGAGAGCTGATGAATATTAACAGTTTGAGCAGAAAACTCCCTGAAGCTGCTGGGAGCGGCGCCAGGCATCCAGCCAGTTTTACAAAATGTTTAAAGTCGACAGGAAGTTTGAAATTATCACCATATAAATGTTTTATTGGAAAACATTATTAATAACACAGAATATAAGAATAGAAACTTCAGTTGTTTCATCCTAATTAAAATGTTTGTTATTCGCTGAAGCTGTTGCCGTGGAAACCAGTAAAGACAGGAAGTGGCTCCAGAGTTCTGGTGACCTCTGACCTCAGTCTGTGGTCACATGCTGACCATGCTGAGTTTCAGCAGAGACTCTTTAATCTGTCAATGTTACAGATTAAAACAGCAACACTTGGCCTGGTGGGGGCGCTAGAGAGCCTGGAGACATTAGGAATGTATCTGATAATATAATCAGTGTTTAATAAAGATTAGCTGCATAATAACACTTTATTATTTCACCACCATAATGATATAATCTGTTAAAGTAAAAGTTCAGATGCTGAAAGATGGTAAATAATTAAATGTGAATAAAATGTAAATCTGCTGCTCAGTGAGCGACTTCCTCAGCTTCATGTGAGTCTCTGTCAGGCCGAGCAGAGCAGCAGAGGACGGACGTTTCTCTGTTTCTCTCCAAACTTTGTCCTCCTTTTCTGCTCCAGAGCTTCCAGCTGCAGCAGCCTCCTGTCCTCCACAGAGTCCAGACCAGGCAGATCAGCTGCAGCTCGACTGTAAGATCAGCTGCTGATGAATCCAGAGGAGCTTCAGCTCAGCAGGAGCTGGATGTGTAGATTGATGAGGTCTCTGTGTCTGTGTGTCTGTCAGTGTCCTTCCAGGCTCAGTGCAGGGTGAAGCTGCTCTGCCTGCTCTACTCAGTGCTGATAGTGAAGAGTCTGGTGTACTGCTGTGGACTCTCTCTGCTGATGGTCCTCAGGACCAAGGGACCGGCCCCCAGCTGAACCCTCTGCTGCAGCTGCAGCAACGCAGGATTTTATTATTAATCACTGAAAATCATTTATTCAACTTTAGCTTCATTTTAATTAGTTCTGGAGCTTCTTTGGTTTTATAAAGTCAGATATTCTCAGCCAATCAGACGTCAGAGCGATCTGCTATGAAGGAAACTAAATCAGTTCAAGAAGATTTAATGTCATTGACTTTAATAAAAGTTTAGTTTTTAACACATTTTCCTAGAAAAATGTCAGATTTGATCCAGAATGACATGAATTAATTCAATGTTGATTATTTTAATGCAGTTTTATTGTAATTATGTACCAAATGACTCTTTACCATAAATATTCATAAAACTCCATGTTTATAATTTCATGTCAGTCTGATTCTGACCCCTTCAAATAAAGTTTTACAAAACATTTAGAATAATTCAGAAAAATTAAAAATGTTTCTTTCAAGTTTATTTTGCAAAGATGTAAAAACTCTGATTTTGTCCAAATGTTTTTCTACAGTTTTTTCTTTATTCTGCATGTAGTTTTTGCTGTGAATAAATCCTGACAGAATAAATCAGTTTTCTATTTTCTACTAAATGTTCCTCTGAATCTCCAGCTGCTCAAACATCCAGAGGTTTGACTGAAGTGTGAATGAGGCTCCATGAGGCTCTGAGTTCATCAGGAGACATGAAGTGGTTTCATCAGCAGCAGATCAGGGAGAATTAATGATGCTGGTCGTCTGACTGGACTGAGATGATTCACTTTACAATCTATCAGCTCTGATGTTGGTTTCAGTAAAAACAATGAAAATGTTTCCAGGAAGCAGAACNACTACCAGACACAATAACCACTTTCATGGGAGTGTCCAATCAGCAGCTTCCTCTGATTATCCTATCAGCATCTTCCTCTGATTATCCAATCAGCAGCTTCCTCTGACGGTCCAATCAGCAGCTTCCTCTGACGGTCCAATCAGCATCTTCCTCTGATTATCCAATCAGCAGCCTCCTCTGATCGTCCAATCAGCAGCTTCCTCTGATTATCCAATCAGCAGCTTCCTCTGATCCTCCAATCAGCAGCTTCCTCTGATCGTCCAATCAGCAGCCTCCTCTTCTCTGTGGCTGCAGGGGCTGATGGGAGCTCTGGCTCCTCTGCTAGAAACCACGTGGCCCTGGTCTGATCTCTCAGCTCGTCCTTGTTTGGCCTCAGCAGCATCAGAGCTCCACTTCTCCCCAGGTTCACCAGAGGAAACTCCACTGCACACAATGCTTTTCCTCCCAGCTGCTGCTCTGTGCTGGCTGGGTTCAGGTGAGTGTTTCCACCAATCAGGAGCCAACAAAGCCCACCTGGAACAAACACTGNC
>NW_015117137.1:20367-21881 GCF_001443285.1 Poecilia latipinna | reverse complement strand
ANTAACCTTCACCTGTCTGTCTGTGTCTCTACAGCGCTGGCTGCCATGGCAACACAGCTGGTTCAGGACGATCTGACTCTGACCAGGAGAAAAGGGGAGAGCGTCTCCTTCAGCTGTGGAAGAACTGAACAGTGTGGTAGTAATCCTGCCTGGTACCAGAAGAATGATACAGAAACATTCAGAGCTATTCTCTATATCACCAGTGGTGGTAGCCCACAAAAACCTTTCAGTCATCCTCAGCAAGATGATTTCTCAGCTGAGAGAAATCAGAACGGCTGTTCATTGAAGATCAATAAAGTTAAACTGGATCATTCAGCCTCCTACTACTGCGGCTGTTATTCTGGTTCCCACAGTGAGAAATGATTCCTTCAGCCTGAACAAAAACCTCCAGATGATCAGATGTCAGTTTGTGACATAGAGAGCAGTAAACCACAGCCCAGGTTCACTGATTTCACCTCCATCTCACACAGAGACTCTCTGAGTTTTAGGCTTTAATGTTTCATAAGTTTATTAGGATCCACTGTGAAGGTTTCTGGTATCTTTATTGTTTATTTGGTTTGTTCAAAAGAATTGGGTTATTGGAGGCGTAATTATTGACAAAAACTAATCAAAATTTGCAAGTTAATCAGGTTTTTATGAAATTTGAGTATTTTAATGGTTTCAGAAAAGTTGCAGCTGTTGAGGAAAATTGAATATTCTTTGTGTTTAAATACAGTTAATCTCACCACATGGTTCTTTTCAGCTAAATTTTTAATTTATCTATGTTTGGGTTAATGGTTTAATCTAAAATTATTGATGGCTAAGTTCTAACTTGCATGAATCAAGCTCAGACTGGGGCTGTTTTTCTTATCAAGAGGCCATAAATTAGTATCTGCAGGAAGGCAGTTTCTCTTGGAATGAGCCTGGGAGACAAAGTTTGCTCTGTTCACAGAAGGTCATAAAACTCAGAACCCAACAGCTGGGAATGTGTGAAGAGCTGGTGTAAAATTGAATGCAGGATAGAATATTGTAAATCACATCATCTAATTTATAATCTCTCCTAGTTAACATGTCTTGATTAAAATAGCCTAAGTCTAGTTTTTGGATTAATAACTCTCTCTGCCCTGTTGACCTTTATGCTGCCTGTAGATACAGCAGATTGGCTGCTAGTTAATCTGCTGTATCTTCCTGATCTGCCTTTGTCTGTGTGGGAAACAATCAGGAGAAATTCCAGTTCTCACACTGACCTGTGAAAATCCATAAAACAGCCTGAGTTCAGGCCAGTAGAGGAGAAGCTCTGCTTCCACTTGGTTTAGATAAAGGGGACGACTGGTCTTTGATCTTGGAACAAGTGGTAGGGAGTTTCTAACTTTAAAGAGGGTCCAGACAGCTTCTAGTGGGACAAGAAGAGATACGCCTTATTTGAATAAATTAAAAAGAAGACGCCTTTCATATAAAAGTTGGTGCACATGGAAAATATATCAGATTTTGCTTTTGTTGTCAAAATCCTGACATTTTGTGGTTATTGAAGGGGC
>NW_015117137.1:14332-15709 GCF_001443285.1 Poecilia latipinna | reverse complement strand
TGGCTTCATTAAATCATTTTCATAAAAACAGGGATTCATTTCACCTCATCTCAGTTAAATCCTCTCATATTACAAAGTTTTGGTGTAAAATGTGGTAAAAGGTTTTTCTCTTCAGTTCTTCCAAACATCAGCAGCTCACTGAGTCCAATCAGACCAGAACATGGACTCACCTTGGTTCTGTTGGCCCGACTGAAGGAAAGTCAGTAAAACCATCAGCCTTCATGATTTAATGTCTTAAAATGCTGAAAATGACAAAACAAGCAGAAAACAGACCAGATATATCAGTTTGGATGATCCAGATTCATTCATGTCTTTTCCTTCATGCATAATGTCAGGATCAGGAATCAGCATTAATGAAACTTTGACTGGACCACAGAGGTAAAAATAACAACCTGAACTTCCTGACTCTGAGTTAAAGTAAAGCAGCAGTGGCTGCTGGTTGTTCCCAGTATGTTTGATGGTGGGACTGGAAACAATCAATAAAAATCTGAATCTGAAACGTTTCAGTGTCTCTAATGACAAATCTAAACAAACAGCGCCACCTGCTGATTGTGAGGCAGATTATCTCCATCAGATGCTGATTGGTTTTCTCTGATCGTCCAATCAGCAGCCTCCTCTTCTCTGTGGCTGCAGGGGCTGATGGGAGCTCTGGTTCCTCTGCTAGAAACCACGTGGCCCTGGTCTGATCTCTCAGCTCGTCCTTGTTTGGCCTCAGCTGCATCAGAGCTCCACTTCTCCCCAGGTTCACCAGAGGAAACTCCACTGCACACAATGCTTTTCCTCCCAGCTGCTGCTCTGTGCTGGCTGGGTTCAGGTGAGTGTTTCCACCAATCAGGAGCCAACAAAGCCCACCTGGAACAAACACTGTCACACTAACCTTCACCTGTCTGTCTGTGTCTCTACAGCGCTGGCTGCCATGGCAACACAGCTGGTTCAGGATTTAAGTCGAACTGGAAGAGTTGATCATGAAATTTCCTTCAGCTGTGGAAGAACTGATCAGTGTGGTAGTAATGCTGTAGCCTGGTACCAGAAGAAAGATACAGAAACATTCAGAGCTATTCTCTATATCACCAGTAATGGTAGAACCCAAAAACCTTTCAATCATCCTCAGCAAGATGATTTCTCAGCTGAGAGAAATCAGAACAGCTGTAAACTGAAGATCAATAAAGTTAAGCTGGATCATTCAGCCTCCTACTACTGCGGCTGTAGGAAGTCTGGCTCCCACAGTGAGAAATGATTCCTTCAGCCTGAACAAAAACCTCCAGATGATCAGATGTCAGTTTGTGACATAGAGAGCAGTAAACCACAGCCCAGGTTCACTGATTTCACCTCCATCTCACACAGAGACTCTGAGTTTCTGGTTTCATTCATTATTAT
>NW_015117137.1:6874-9784 GCF_001443285.1 Poecilia latipinna | reverse complement strand
AAGTGTGAAAGGTCATGACCTCTGCTGCCAGCCTCCATCCCTGATCAGTGTGAAAGGTCATGACCTCTGCTGCCAGCCTCCATCCCTGATCAGTGTGAAAGGTCATGACCTCTGCTGCCAGCCTCCATCCCTGATCAGTGTGAAAGGTCATGACCTCTGCTGCCAGCCTCCATCCCTGATCAGTGTGAGCTTCATGGCTCCACCAGCCTCCAGGAAACCACAGCCCTCCCTCCGTGCTGCATTCATGATCTCAGGAGATCTCAGCAGCTGCAGCTCAGACTGAACACTGAAGACTTTCAGCAAGACGACGTCCCAACAAACCAGGAGACCCAGTGGGAGAGATGAGAGCTTTAGACATGATGTCTGCAGAGCTTCCTTCAGACCCACTTTGGACCTTCACAGCACATTTCTGATGGTTCTGATCCATCAGAACCTCACAGCAGCTTCAGCAGCCATGTTGATGTGAACATCAGAGAAACTCATCATGGAGCTGAAACCTGATCCTGCTGCATCATCTGGACCGGTTCCCCTCAGCCGACCCGTTCAGCAGCAGACTGGTTTCTGTGGAGGTTCTGGTACCGCTTTGGTTCTGGAGCCAGACTGGATGGAACCGGTAAGAACCAACACTGACTGGGTTTACTGGAGAAGTTAGACTGAGGTTAGAGTCACTTTCTGCTGCTTCAGGATTTACATGTTGGATTTTATCATTAGTAGAGAATTAATTATGAAAATATAAATGATTCATAGAAACATGTTCAGGGAAACTTTATAAAATACATTTAGTATTTTAATTGATTCTGAACTGTGTCTTTAAGCTATTTTACAGGTATTGTCTTTATAACTGTAATATTTGCTAATATTGCTGATAAAAGCCTAATTCTTGTAAAATATTGTTTATATATTTACTAAATGCTAAAACTCAGAGTTACATGAAGCTGAAAGAGAAAAACTGGAGATAATAAAACCAGAAATCAGCCGACAGGTTTTTGTATCAGTCTGTCTCACTGTGTGTGGATGACTACCTCTTTGGTTCTGGAACCAAACTGGTTGTAACGGGTAAGAACCAACATTTACTGGTTTTACTGTGGAAGATAAAATGAGTTTAAAGTCACTTCAGGATTTACATTATATTTTATCAAATGTAGAAAATTAATCATGAAAATGTGAATAATTTATGAAACTGGTTCAAATTCCATAAACATCTAAAACTTGTCTTTTCCTTTCAGTGACTCTAACGCTGTGATTTTATTAAGTCTATAATTATTGTAAAAACCAGTTTGCTTCTTTATCATCGACTAAAACTCAGAGTTACATGAAGCTCAAATAAAGTTTAGATTAATTAAGAAGTAAAAATGAACAGGCAGGTTTTTGTATCAGTTTGTTTCACTGTGGTATGAATGGATCTTTGGTTCTGGAACCAAACTGGTTGTAACGGGTAAGAACCGTTTTTATCATTATTAGAGAATTAATTATGAAAATATCAGTAGTTAATGAAAAACCTGTTCAAAAATACTAGAACATTAGAAAATAATGTAGTATTTTCTCTTTATTCATATTAGAGAATAATGTCTAAAACAGTGAGTGACTCTAATTCTCTAATATCTGATACTATAGTTGATAAAAATCTAATTACTGTAAAATATTTTTATACATAACTGATAAAACTCAGAGTTACTTGAAGCTGATGGAGAAAAATTCACTATAATAAAAGTAAAAATAAACCAACTGAATATAATAAAACCAAAAATCAGCCGACAGGTTTGTGAACCAGAGTTTCTCACTGTGTGGGAGTTATAACTACCCGATCTTTGGATCTGGAACCAAACTGTATGTAAACGGTGAGAAGTTAAATTTTCCTTCAGTTGATTTTTTCTAGAAGTTAAAATGTTTTTAATCAGTTTCTGCTGCTGCAGATTTTCTATCATTAGTAAATAAATTAACCTGCAGCTGCTGATGAAGAAGAAAAACTCTATAGTTCCTTTAAAATTAAAATAGTTAAGAAAATATTTAGAATGTTCCATATATTTTGTATTTATCGTCTTTTTGACGTTTCTGGAGTCGATAAAAATGTTCATCTGGTAAAAACTTAAAATCTTAGAAATGTTCACAGAAACGTTTAGAAAACCTTTAAGAAATTCTTTACTTAAAAAAAACCAAAAGTTTTATAAAGATATGAGAAACACTTTGTTACCAATGTTTAAATTTATAATTTTTAAATATTGAAAACCAACTAAAATATGATCAAAATTCAGTCGTTTACATTTTATTTGCATAGAAATTATTGTAGATGAGAAATAATATAGTTTTCAATTATTATTTTTTCATCTCATCTTAATTTTCAAATATTGAGTCATTATAAATATTTAGAGTTCAAATTATAACATAGTTAAATTGTGAAAGATATTATATTTATTACATTTGGATATAAATTTGACATTTTGTTGCATCAATCTATTAATTTAGATTTCAACAAAAACGTTTAGTTTTTAAAATGTAAAGTATAAATTTGATCAAATAAATGAAAACAGTTTTATAATGAACTAATATTAATGTGTGGCAAGAAAATAAAACTAATTTAATATTAATTATTTAAAATAGAAATGTTTGATCCAATAATATGCATAAAATTGATCATAATCCAAATAGTTTAATTTCTGTATATTTATGTGTAAATATTATTTAATGTTCATCCTGATAAACTGAAATATTTCAGATGTTTTTCTGTTTTTTACTCGTTTAAATGTAAAAGTTTGAAGCCTCCAGCAGTTTGTGTCAGATGAAGAATAAATCATGTGATGAACCTGAGAGTCTCCGAACGACGGTGAAGGAAACCAAAGTTTCTTTAAATAGAACAAAGAGGAAAGCAGGAGCCCGACATGGGGCCCGACATGGGGCCCGACATGGGGCCCG
>NW_015117137.1:0-1385 GCF_001443285.1 Poecilia latipinna | reverse complement strand
GTTACAAGCATCGACTGAAACAATGGTTCAGGAAGCACCTGTGTTCTTCATCTGAGAGAGAAACAGCTCAGAGCTGAACTCACAGCTCAGCAATCGGCTCCATCAGTGAATCACAATCAATGAGCCTTTAATGAACATGTGACCAAGTCTGCTCTGCAACAGTTAACCAGCTTTAGGTGGAAATAATTTAATCACCAACAAGAAGCTCAGCATGAAGGTGAAGCTGCTGGTGATGCTTTTCAAATTTCTAGAAATATAAATTTCAGTTTAGATCCTCAAAGCTTCATGGAGGAACTGATGAACCTGAACTCAGTCAGCAGGAACAAACAGAACAAACGGACCTGTGATGGACTGAAATGGATTCACGTCAGAACAAAACAAGGCTGATTCACATCAACTTGATCCAAAATGATCTGGTTTGATTCAGTGAACTTCATCATGCAGCTCCGCAGACTGAAAGGCCAATAGACGCTGTGATGAACCAAGAATCTTCTCTAGGAGAAGATGGGTTATGGATTGGGTTTCCTGATTTGATTTTTCCATCACACAGCAAAATGAAATCAAAGTCAGTGAGTTTCCAGATTTAAATTATTAAGAGTTAACATTTTCCATCAAATCTGAAGTCATTTTTTGTTGAGATTAAACATTTATTTTAATCGTTACCAAAAATATAAATTTTATTTTTCAAAGATATTTGGTTGATATTTTTTAAATCCCTTAAACTGAATCTAAAATAACTTATTTTACTTTAACATTTATCATTACAAAACCCTAAAAAAAGCATCAGTACATTAATCAGACTAAACAACTTTTGTTAAATATAAATGAAGCTGTGGGAAAATTTGATCTTCTGTCAGAAATGCTGCAGCTGCAACCAACAAACCAAACCGACAAACGGCTGAACAAACAAATCATCTGGAGCTTTTCAGCAGCCTGTGGCTTTAAGAGCTTTACGTCATGGAAACATAAACAAACATCACTAGGTACAGTTAGTCAATGCTCCAGGTTTCATCTGCACATAAATAGTTTTTTATTCTAGATTTAAAGCACTTTTGTGGGTTTTTTATGTTTGTTCCAGATTTGTGGTGCATAGAAGCTGAATGCTGCTTCTCCATACTGGGTTCTGGTTCTGGTTCTGATTCTAGTCCTGGGAATGAAGTTATGTAAAATGTCTCACCTGCAGGATGATAGAAAACATTTAAAAAATGTCTTATTTATACAGAAAATGTTCACTGAGAAAAGAGAATTGTAACTTCAATGTGAGAAAATGTCTGCAACATCTGAAAATCTGATCTGGAAGAGGATGAGACATGAACACAAACAGGAAATAATCTTTACAGTTATTTCACCAAACACTGTATTTATTTATTTATTTATTTATTTAT
>NW_015117136.1:19839-22442 GCF_001443285.1 Poecilia latipinna | reverse complement strand
CTCTTCAGTAATTTCTTGGACAGCTACGTTTTGTTTTTACTTCAGTAGATCTACTCTTACTTGAGCCTAATATTTGGTTGCTCTCCCTCCATCGTGCAGCGAACCGCCTGAAACTGGGCCGCTGCTGAGGCGTGTTTACGTGAGCACGGATGTTGACATAACGTTTTTGTCAGTTAACCCGAGACGCAGTGTGGTGCGTTTCTCCGCTGATTGACACATGAAAGCGGCGCTGGGGATCCGCCGCATGGGGAAAAAAACAACACATCCTTCAGGAAGACGGTGCATAACCTCAATATTCTTCTTCAGCTTTCCTCACCTTAAAACCGACGCTCAGTTGCTAAGCAATCACATTAATTGTGTCTGCTGGCATCTTCCTGAAGCCTTTCGAAACTTTACAAACAGGAGAACGGTTTGGGTGAAGCCGCTGCTGTTTACCAGGAAAAAAAAAAGAAAATAATAATAATGGAGTGTTTTGTTTTCCCCACATTCTCTGTGACAAACCTTAAGGCTCGTCAAGTTTGTGATGTGCGACTGCATAATTAATAAGTTAGCATGGCAGTGCCACTGTATCTGCTGCTGCTTTTCCAATATTAGAACAGGCCTGCCTGAGACGAAGACGAGACAAAGAGAAGTGACAAGCCTCAGCAGCAGGCGGGGGAGGGGGGAGGGGGAGACTGCTGTTGTGTACGTGTGAGCGAAGTGAGACAGAAACAGACCTCCTGAAACAGTGGGATGGAGGGAACGGTAATTATGCAAGTAATTATACATGAAATCACAGACTTGGAGTGAAAGAGAGCCGCGCTGCGAGTCCCATCGGGGTAATTACAGTATAGCAACTAAAAATGAAACAGACACACACAGGACCGCGACCTTTGACCTGCGCGCCAAAACTTCACTTTCTCACTGTTTATTACATGCTGTTTTTATTTTAATTATGTAAAGCACTTTGAAATGCCTTGCTGCTGAAATGTGCTATACAAATAAAATGTGATTGATTGATTGATTGATTCACAGAGTTTAATGCACAGCACAGAAACAAAAAGGCTTGGATTGTTCCAATCAGGAGTCTACGATGGAGAATTAGGACATAAGTACCAGAATAAAGTCAAACAACAATAAAAAGTCGTACGACAATAAATTCATAATTTTACCAGAATGAAGTCGAAATAATACAAAAAAAGTTGTACAAGAATTACAATATTATGAGAACAAAGTTTCAAATTATAAAAAAAAGTTGTACAAGAATAAAGTCAATTTCGTGAATAAAGTTGTAATATTATGAAAAAATCAATTTAGAATAGAGTCAAAAATAATACTAGACTAAAGCCGCAGTATTACAAGAAAAAAGTTGTACGAAAATTACAAGAATTAAATCGTACAAGAATAAAGTGTCATTTACATTCTGACTTTATTCCCGTAATGTTTGTAACCGGACCAGAGTTTGCTCTTTTAGGTCTGCATCAGAGTTAAGTTGCAGAATTCCACTGGGGTTGCTAGGCAACGGGCGGAATTCCGCTGGGGTTGCTAGGCAACGGGCGGAATTCCGCTGGGGTTGATTTGCTGATTTGTGACGCTACATTCTGGAGGTTTTTGAAACGACTTGTTTTCCAGACACTACAAAACATTAAGTTTTCAGTGACAAAATCACAGAATGACTGGGTTGTTTTCAGAAGCAGCAGAAACCCAAATGAAAGTACAAAAATGCGTGAGATGTGAATTTCTCTTCTTTTCTCCACAATACGTTAGTAGAAATGGGTGGTGTGGAAACACACCACTTTGAGGCAAGTCTGGCATTTCAGAAAATAAACAGTAGGAACTGTTGTGTTGTTGCGGTTGCTCTAATGAAAGGCGGTGTGACTTATGTTCTGCGTTATTGTGCTCATTGTTTGAAGAGTCCAAACCCTCCCTGGGGTCGTGACCCATGTAATGAGCTCAATGTATCTCAGGGTGGATGAAGGTTAAACCTCGACTGCATCATCGCACCAACCAGGGGAAAATGCTAAAACAAAAACGCTTTGAAATTAGCCGATAAGCTGCCTACAAAAAGCTTTTTATTCTGAAAAATTCAGAGCGTCCCACTTTTTCAGCCGTTCCATCTGCTGAAAGTCCACTGTTTTGGACAAATTGGTCTCAGATGTGTCCGGTGGAAGTGAAGAAGGCAGGAGAGACGCTCATCAAACAGACTGCGCCAGTGAAATTCAAACTTCACAGGCTTTGGGTCAAGAGCGGGTTAACCCGACTCATCTGAGCTACTGGGAACCAACGATGAAACCCAACCGGGACGGAGTTCAGGCAAACGTCACGGAAACGGCAGCAAATAAAGAGGAAGACGAGGGACAGAAAGGATGAAGAAATGGACAGAAAGATAAAAGAGAAGAGGAGCTAAAAATAAAATTAAACATGAACTTTTAATAATCTGAAGTTAAAACAAATAAGAATTATCCATACATACATACATACATAACGGCAGTGTTGTGGTACTCGAAGTTGGTCTTGGTCTCGAGACCGGTCTTAAGACCATTTTTTGATGGTCTCGTCTCGGACTTGACCACATTTGGTCTCAGTCTTGTCTCGGTCTCTGAGGACTCGGCATTTTATTTCAA
>NW_015117136.1:0-15256 GCF_001443285.1 Poecilia latipinna | reverse complement strand
CATGTAGCTGTAGCTGGTCTTGGTCTTGACTCGGTCTCGACTTCCCTCAGTCTTGGTCTTGTCTTGGTCTCGGGTTAGGTGGTCTTGAATGAAACACTGCATAACGGTTTAAATAAATTAATATTTAGCAGCTTTTATCATCAACACTAAGAAACCAAGTTATCAGTTTAGGAAAAGCAAAGTCTGGTTAAGTTTATTTCCAAAAATAACCAGAAACATTTTGTCAGATAATGAGAATAAAACTGCAGGAAAGCAGTTTCCCGTCTCTACTTTGGCTGTAATAGTTAAACAATGGGGAGAATAAAACACAGATTGTGTGGAAATCAGGTTTCTGGATGCTTTCCTTTTGTAATTTGGAGCTGCTTTATTTTAGTGCCACCATCCATTTCCCAGAAACACGGACCGGGTCAACAGAGAATCAGGCGTCCTTTTCCCTTCATCACAGCTCGTCCCGTTCCCCAGGTACCGCCGGGTCAGAGGGCCGTGTATTTTTATCCCCACGCTTTCTGCCTTGTTGTAAGTTCCCAGAGTGGCAGCAGATTCCCAGCTGGATTTACTCCAGTAAAGCTAATTTTACAGGACATTCCCACAGGGTGCAACTCCAATGAGGGTTTCCTATTGAAACAGATGGAGCCAAACCTGCCATAAGAACTAAAATTAGGGCTTTAGGTTTATTTATTTAGTCTAAGTAAAATGTTTGAAACATTTACAAGAAAATATGGGAGCAAACTTAAACATCTGAATTTAAAATGCACAAGAATCCAACAGTTTATTACTATATGAGCCAAATAATGTCGTCTTCAGGAAGTCCATCATTCTCCAATGATGGAGTTTTTTAATGACCCATCGTGGGAACAAATTTATTTACATGAGATATTAGTTGCATTTCTTACTTAATGGAAACAAAACAGTTGCAAAATTGTGTTTTTATGACCTTCAAAGTTATATATTCAGCCGAAATATGCCTATTGATGTATATTCTACACATACCAAGAATATGGGTTGTTTGTCAAAGTTTTGACTATGATCAATTTTATTATTTTTCATACTAAAAAATATGGGAGAAGCATCATATACATTGATGCTTCTCCCAGAAATCCCAATAGGATGAAGAATACCCAGAAGCACGGATTTTCTATTGAAATATATTTTTGGAACGTTCATGCTCTGAACTATAGTTTTAAGCACCAAAACTATCAGAAAAAGCAAAAATATTTCAAGGAAGCTGCTTTAGAAAACCACTTGGTAACTCCTCTTTACTGCCTTCCTGCTGGTTCCAGTTCAACAGGCTGCTGTCAAAACCATTTCCATGACTTATACATTTTGTTCCGATTTAAAAATCAAATGCAGACAAATTTTTAAAGCAGCAAGATTGGGAATAAAAACAATTTGGGCAGCTGTGATGTAGCAGTGACAGTTTTAGGTTTTCATTTATAAATATAAGCAACAGAGGGTTCACATAAGTAATGTGTGGGTGTGCACAGGCATGCAAATGTGTGGAGGTGTTAAATGTGTTGACACACACATATTGTGTATGTAAATCCATCTGCACAGTGTGAAGGAGATAACAGTCAGAAAAATCCTAAAAACATACGAGAAACATGGACTAAACAGGTTATTTATAGGAAGGAATCCTGCTAATAATCACAGGATAAGAAAAAAGTTGCTAACATGACCAGATGTGAATTTATGTATAGAGTAAAAAGTTTGTAAAAAAAAAAAGAAAAAGTTTTTAAATTATTAATTTAATCAAAACATGGTTAAAAAGCATGATAATTTTTTTAGCTGGGGCTAAAACAAGTGATGACGAGGGTAAAAAATANATCATAATAAAAAGCAATAACTGCATCCTGCAACATGTCAGTTACACAAAACATTCCTAGAAGCTTCTCACTGAAGTCATTTCAACCAAGTTGGGTTTTTTTTTGTTTTGTTTTTGTTTTTGTTTTCTCTGAAGTCTGAAACAATTAGCAAAAAATGTTTCAGCATTTATAGAACTTCCTTTTTGAACTGGATGACTTTGCTCTAACGGTTTGGACAAGCTTTTCAGAATGAATGACTTAACATGCAATAGGGAGTCCGATGCTCCCTATTGCATACGATTATTTGAACAGATCAACATTGCACCTGCAGGTGTCCGGAAATTGTACCCAATGAAAAACTAGGCTTGTAGAGGTCCGTCATTTCTCTTCATGACATCTTTAGATTTTTTCAAGCTGTCACACAAGTGTGTTTGAGGTGTTGCCTTAAAGTACATCAACATGTGTACTAGATTTATCCCCGAACAGCTTACATAGCCATCGTCATCTGATTTTTCTCAAATCGTTTAAAGACATGATAATCCTAAAATGTGGAAATATCTGATTTTGAAGAACGTAATAAAAGATTATCTCATTATTCTGATATTTAGCAAGTAGAAAGATTTAGATAATTCCAAAACAGCAAATGTTTAATTTCATTTGACATCAGTCAAATTAAATTAATTTGTGCAAGCTTGTGCCTTTTCATACCATGTAAACATCGGATTCCAACTACTCAGTGTCTAATAAATCTGTATTATATGATGTATATAATATGCATTTTTATTAACTTAGTTTCTGAAATAATTTTCAGTCTGCTTTATTGAGATACATTTGTTGTACTGACAAAAATATTTCAAAAAAAAAAAAAAGCTTCACTATGTTGCATTGAATTCCTCTCCCTGCATCCCTGTGGGGTTTTTAGTTTGGGAGGTGGACACTTTGCAGGCTTGAGTCACTGCCGAACACAGAAGTGTACCGATGCGAAAAATTATGTTTTTGGAGTACAACCACAAGTTGACGTCTTGGTTCCTGGTAGGGGGGAGTTTGGGCACTCGTGCCCAGTTCTTTCAGGTTTGCTGATACAGATCTGACCAGCGCAGCAGGCATGCTGTCACAGATCACGTGGCTAAGTCTTACCAGCCTGTTTATGCAGTTTAAAAAATGGGTCGTAATGCTATAATATCACATGGAGCAAATGAATAGAAGGCAGATGACTAAAAGAAGATGCGACTTCTCTTTTTAGTCTTGATGGTTCGTTTTTTGTCATTTTAATCCAGTTTTTTTTCTTTCTTTTTTTTGTGAAGCTGGTCAGCTTTTACACGTGTCTTTTTAGCTGAATTAGTACAAGAAAGTAAGAACGGGACGGATCAAGAAGGCTGGGAAGAAAGAATTTGTGGATTATCAAGCAGGTTGGGTCCTTAAGTGCTCTCTGAACACAGACGGGACCCCTGGAGCTACGTACAACCTAGTAAACGTAAAAAAGAAAGCCTTTGAAGGAGAATGGATCTACTTTCTGCAACCATGGGAGCTGTATTTTATCCCCACCATTAATTGGGTCCACATTTGAGAATTTGCAGAGTCTGTAAGAGCAGCAGCATGTTTGTATTTTCAGCTTTGTGTAAAAACCTCTAAGCTAACAGGAGTACAAAGCTCTCAGTTTAGCTGAAAAGGTCAGAACTCCAGTCTTGCATTGCTTTGTTGTCTTGTGTGTGTGTTTAATTTCCATTTATGTTTTTGCTGTTCAGGTGTGGGAAGCCTGCAGAGGACATCCAGCCAGCGCAGTGCCATGACTTACCAAAGAAACAACTATGCTCTTAACACCACAGCTAACTATGCCGATCCGTACCACTCTGCACAGTACCGGCCCTCTGATCCGAACTACGCCCGGCAGACTATCGTCATGGACGACGGCGCCCCCCGCTCGCCCTCCATAGACAGCATTCAGAAAGATCCCAGGTAAGCACAGTCACATTCCCAGTGTCAAGTCATGTTTTCGTTTTCACTGGATTTACTCTGTGGTTAGTACTTTACCACATAAAAGTCATCCAAAGGGGCTAGTTGTGCTTACAAGGCATCCCTGTTCTGCTGGGTCAACACCGGTGTCCTCTTACTATTCAAACACAGACCTCTCCCCCTGGATAGCCACACATGGCTTTACCCATTAAGCTGGCTCAACTGTGCCTGGTCGCCTCACAATAGATTCTCACAGGCGTTGAAGTGCTGCGTCTGCTCTTGTACAGATGTGTGGATGTGTAGAGCGTGGATTGACAACTTGTGGTAAAACCCTGACCCTGCACATTAGAGGCTTTGTTTACATTTACAGTGTGCTGTAACTATTTAAAAGTAGAGCAACCCAGGAGTGGCTGCTCAGGAAGTTCACCAGACTGGAATTTGGTCTAGAATTTCTGCCCTCGAATATATTTTCAGATTAAGCTTTAGAAAAAGAAAAGTTCATGTTTACTATCCAGAGATCTACTGCGTACCCCAAGTGGTGTAAAGCCATCTGTGCTACAACTGTAACACTTTGTGTTTGAGTGCGTAGATGGTACTAACTCTCATTTTGTGAGGGATTGCCTGTAATTAAATAAAAGGGTAAATTCATTAGTATAAACCTTTGTGTTTGATGAATTTTCTTGGAGCAATGTATATGGCGGGGCATTTATCGCATCACTTATCTTTTATCGTGATAAATTTATCATGATAACAATTTTGATTTATTGTTGTCATGATAAATTTCATCTAGTGATGATTAAACTCCCCCAAAACTGTCCTTACTGTTGAGATTGTTACTTTTAATGTTTTCTCCACTGTTTGTTCAATAGAAGCATCAATAAATACCAGTAAATTTGAAAATATAGTTACAGTGTGCTGCTTCGTGAAACAAATCACTTTTTTGCGTGTCTGATGTCCTAATGAAGTGCCTTGCATATGGAAATGTTTTTCAATGGCGTTAAACGTGTTGATTGCCATGACACACGGTCAGTCATATAGTTACCTGAAATAAACCTTTTGACTATATCCTTGGAATATTGAGCTTTTCTTATATTTTGATATGCTCTAAGTCTAATTGAAGGAAAACATAAATAAATTTATATAAACCGTACAGAGTTTTTAAAACTCTGATTATCCAAGCACAATAGTTTATACAAAATTGGACTCTCGTACACATAAACAATCCGCTTTTCCTGGCACTCTTGAAAAAGAGAGAAGACGCAGAGTTGTGTTGATGTTTTTCCTCATTTCCTTTGCACCTGTCGTCATGCTGATATGTTTCTACCCCACCTGCACTTTCAGAGAGTTTGCTTGGCGTGACCCGGAGCTGACAGAGGTAATCCACATGCTGCAGCACCATTTCCCCTCAGTGCAGGCCAATGCAGCCGCCTACCTGCAGCACCTGTGCTTCGGTGATAATAGAGTCAAGAGTGAGGTGGGTGGCGTTCGACTGATGCTGTACAGTGTCTTATTCCAGTTAATTCATCCTAACCTCTGATAACTGTTAAAACTATTTACATTATGTTAACTTATTTTAATATAGTCATTGCAAATTGTATATTTAAAGGCAATGCCCTATTTATGTTAACAAGGTTCATTTTTCAAGCTTCAGGGTTTTGATTAGCTTCGATTGACTTCATATAAGACTCTTTTAGGGCAATAAATCGCATGATGCATCAATGCAAAGTTCAACATTTGGTAATTCTCATACAAAGAGAAGACTAAGTCAAATGAGCTTTGCCTTAGTCCAAGCTAAGTTTTTATTTGTTCTTAATTGATAAATTAAATTGATTAAATGAAAAACATATATTGAGTATTATTAGTATTTTGTTTTCTGAAATTTTAGTTTTCCTGCTAACATTTAAACCTTTAACCTTTTGTTAAGGCAATCTTCAAACTAAACTTTATACTGTAAAAACTGTGAACATGACACCAATTTCAGTCATAAACCTTTTAGACTTATATTTTATTACTATTTAATTCACTGTCTGAGTTTATCAACTCAACCATTTCTAAACAGTTTGACGGGAATTGAGTTTTTCCAACAATTTTTTTCTCTGTTCCCACAAAAACAGAACAAACTCACAAATATTCTTAATTTTTAGACTATTTTTATTGGCGTGTAAAGCCCTTTCTGTTTTGTTTATTTTGTATGATGTATCTTATGAAAACCTTGACTTTTGTAGAATGCACATAATGTATTCAGTATAAATGCTATATTTTGTGTACTGAAATGTCAAATCTCTATATATTACTGAATAATTCATGCTATTCAATTTAAAGCTCTAGCTTTGTTTTCGTACACTTTGTTTTATTCACTTCACTCTGTGCGCAGAAGAAATGGCTGTTTTGTTTTTTTGGGGGGTTTTTTTCCATCTGTAATCTCCTGTGGTTAAAGCTTTAATTCCAACCAGCATTACTTTTCCAGATAATTTGGGTTTGGTATGAATAAAATCCGTGCTGCTGAATCTCTTGTCGCATGAATAAATTCATGCTTTTTGTTCTCCCCTAAAAAAACAACTGAACAAGGGAGGGAAAAAAAGTTAAATCCCTTCCTGAGTGAAATTCACGCATGACCTTATTCACCCTACCACCAGGTGTGTCGACTGGGAGGAATTAAACACCTGGTGGACCTGCTCGACCATAAAACCGTCGAGGTCCAAAGAAACTCGTGTGGGGCTTTGAGGAACCTTGTTTATGGGAAAGCTATGGATGAAAACAAGATCGCTGTCAGGAACGCAGGAGGGATCCCCGCTCTGCTCCGCCTGCTGAGGAAGACGGTCGATGCCGAAGTGCGGGAGCTCGTCACAGGTTGGTCAGCATGAGTGGAGAAGCTGCTTTTCACAGTCATGTTGACAGTAAATCTGCACAGAAAAATACATAATATATATATATATAAAAAAAAGTAAAACCACCAGTTGCTTTGCAAATATACTGACATATTTAAAATGTCTGTTTATATCCAGTGTATGAGATTTCTTTGTATAGTTTATTACTTCATTGTGCAGCAAACTTTTGCTTCCACTTCGATCCCATAGTTAATATTGGATTGCCCCACATCTCTAAACTTGTCACAGATTAATAAGTTTAAACACCACTGACCAAAGTCAGTTTCTTATACAATACTTATTTTCAAAGCAAAAAGCAGGTATTAATGTCTAAGATATTAAGTTTCTCACATTTAAAAGGCTTTTCTTTCTTGTTGGTTTGACTGATGGGAGATTTGATGACTTTGCTAATGAAACCGCTTTTTAACTTTATTATCTAATCATTTTTTTAGCAACAGTACTGATGTCGGATCACAGAAGTTTCTTTTTGCGTCATTGAAAATGCGGTTGGACTGTGACGACACAGACGTGTCCCGTAGCTCTTTCATCTCTACATCTCCCATCTAATAGGTTGTTTGCTGCCACAAATAGGGATTATCTCAGAGTGTTTTAAGGGAGTGACATGTAATTAAGATTCTTTGAAAATACAGTCACACAGACCTGGCAGTATTGCCCTCTCTGGTAATATTAGTATGGTTTTCCCTGCCTCTCTTGGCTGATGGTTTTTACCAATCTGCTATGTAAAATAGTCTCCACATGTCCCTTTCTCCTCCTTGGGCTTCATGCTACTTCATGTTGTTTGTGTTGTTTAAGCCCTGTAAACGTGTTACAAATCCATGTTGTTTTGGATCAGGGTGGAGCACTACTGGAATGAGAAAACCAAAGACATTTGGCTTCCAGGTGGCTGAGTCAGCTGTTTGTGCAGGGACTCCAGTCTTCTTTATTGCCCGGTTTCAGGTTACAGTCTAGTAGTCCCCAGGGGCAAAACAATTCAGCTGGAGTATGAGCACAATAATTTCGTATTAACTGGGAGGATATTGTTTTCAGCTTCCTCTATCAATCAAGTGTGTATTTACTTTGCCTAACACAAATAGAGGGGGGAAATATTCAGCATTTTTAAAAGGGCACAAGAGGATAATTTGTCTCTGCTCCCACTTGTTTTTATTAAACGAGTATAAAAAGAAAATCTAAAACATATGTCTTTGTGCTGTTTATTTAGACCTGGAAAGAGAGCAGGGGGACTCTTTTTTTTCCAAATCAGATTGAGCAGGTTTTATGTGAGCTCTGTTCAAGTGTTCTGCTTTCATCCACTGTTCTGAAAGCCTGTGGTGGCTAATTGGTTGTACAGACCCCAGAGTGGGATGTGGGGGGGTCTGTTTGAAAAGGTCAGCAGTACAACATCACCTTTGGTTAATTACAGCTAATAAGAACAGTCCCGAACTGTTACCTGGTCGACAAGAGGATCCCACACGGTAGCTTAAAGAGGAGCAGTCAGAGATCAGTCACTTGTCTATAATTTATTTCTACTTACAAAGCAGCCTCTGAGTAGTAGGTATCATATGAATAATTAACATTCTTGAGCATTTTCGTTGAAAGATGATTTAAAAGCAAAACAGTGGTGCCTGAAAGGCTTTTTCTTGCCTTCTACAAAATGTTCAGGCTCGCTGAGGGAAAACTCCCTCCTTGCTGCCAGTCTTTTGTCATCTTGTGGTCTGGTCTCATGTCTTGTGCTGCAAGCCGCTTTAGTTACTGCTCCTTGCACAAACGACTCCCCGTCTGATCAAAAGGTCAAGCTCACCATTTGGCAATAAGCTCACACACTCGGGCTCTGTTTATTATTCCAAATCAGCTTTTACCTTGGATTTCATTTCACTTTCCCTGCTTAACCATTCTTTTGTGTAATCAAACACCTTAACTCAGAGTTGGCAACTTACACCAGACCAACTATTTTACTGAGGATTTTTTATTTATTTATATTTTTTTTGTGACAGACCAACACACAACAGTTATGATATGAAAAATGAAGTGTCTTCAGGGTTGATGTTCAGTATGAGTTTTTTGTTCAGTATCTTTGTTTTACATGTGGAACAAAGATACATAAGGTTGCACACGTTGCTCTCATGGCTTGTGGCAATCTTCAAACACGACGTCTGATGGTTTTCTGTAAACTTTGGCTTTCCTTTTGATTCTCTCCCGCTCTTCCAGAGTTACCATCGGACTGTAATTTGCTTCTCTGATTAATTCTCTCCTTTTCCAGCTTGTCAGTTTAAATAGGCAGCCATGTGTTGATAGATTTGTCTTATAAAATAAGAAAGTAATGGTGGAAAATAATGCTTTAAGCTTCTCTACATTTGAATCCCTAGGACATGCTATGTGCTGCTTGGTCTGAGAGCTTCAACAAAAAGCTAGATGCTGAACTTACGGACAAATTTACAAATAAAGTGATTTGCTAATAAAGTGACACTATTCATAAATTTACACATTGTTTTTATACCATGTATCATTTTGATTTCGTTTGACAATTTTGCCTTTCTTAGTGGTGATCCGTCACATGCAATTCCAGTAAACTATATCAGTCTGTGAAAAGGTTCAAAAGGGTGTCAGTAATTTTGCGCAGCACTAGATGCTGCGAGTTCAGCTAAAAAGCACCTTTAAAGTACACACCAAGACGACTCTGATTCAGTCAATAGAGCATTGACATTTTTCAAGCTCAGCTCCCTGAATTCAAAAGGTTAATAAACTGGCCAGTTTTTAGGTTATCTGCCCCATTACAGGCTTGACCTAAATAGTGGCTCTGTTAAAGCTTCACCAAGCAATGTCTTTGACCTGCTGATATTTAATTCAGAGACAGAGATTGTCTTAAAGGAGCAGTTTCAACTTTTCTGAATCGGTCAAGGTCAGTTTCATTTTGTATAAAAGGAATTATTGTAACCAAGATGTAATTTATCTTTCACAGAGGCTTGGGACTCTTGGGAATTTATATTATCAAAAGTGAAGTATGTAGCTGCTCTTTATTGCAAGCATGTGGATTTGCAATCCTGCCTGTTGCAGGACAGAAAAAAAGGTGGACACAAGATAAAAAAAAAAATTAAAAATAAAAAACTAGCAGAGATGGATTCCCTGCAAATCTGTAGCTCCTGATAAGTAAAGTAGATTAAGGTTCAAACATTTAAGATGAAGTAAATTTGATTGACATTTCGTGAAGAAGGGAGTTGCGCTCGGTGTCTTCTTCGGGGAATTTAATGTTGTTTTTTGGTGCAGCGCCACCACAGGCAAGGGGATGAAAAGGTTTTTCAAAGGGCCTGGTTGGTTTGACACAGTGTAGCGTGAAAGTAAACTACACCAGCTGAAGATTTAACAAATGTTACAATTTTGGTTCCCAATCGAATTGAGTGTACTGGACTATCAGGTGTGAAAACACCCTCACACTCTCAGCCCAGTGGGCAATAGTTAGTTTGAAACTCATGGTGACAACCATTCACTCAATCAATAACCACTTTCACACATTGGTTACGCCTCTTGGTATAAAAAAAAGTGTCCTTGTGAAGCTGTCACTGTTTCTCCTTGATGATTCACTCGGATTACACAAAAAAAAGCTCAGCTCAGCACTGAAACAGTGCTTTTCTTCAAGTAGTGACTGCAGAACCTGCTGGGTCATAGCAGTGGTTTTGTGCTGACATTGTGCAGGTAGCAAGAGGCGCTAGCTTTGTGCCACAGATTGCATGACCATTTTTGAATCCAAGATTTTTGTGAAGAAAATTAAGTCAACTTTGAGTAGTTTTTTTTTTTTTTTTTTATTCTGACCTAAATGAAATTGGTGGATATTTAAAGGAGCATTCATTATGTAACTCTGCATGTTATTTCAGTGGCCTTGGTGCAAAGGTACCAGCACTTGGATCAGATTGAGATGCCTGACTTGTTGGAAACTTAAAAATCTCAAATGTTTTTCAGTTGGTGGGCGATCTGATACAGAGCCCTACCAGGTTGTTCTAACAATGATCTGACAGTTTAAATGGTGGTCTCCACTGTCTGGAAGTTATTGAGAGAGAAGGACTCAAAGGGAGCCATTTTCAGAATCAATGAGGTGTTTAAAAATTACAAAAGAGGAAGCACAAACACTGGAAGAAACTATTTTGAAGGGAAAAGCTCTCCACAAATATATGGCTTAGTATTATGTGTTATGCATTTGCCCTTAGTCTCTTACTTCTGTTTTTGTTTTCATGTTTTTTATTTTAGATTAAATAGGCCCTTTTTTTACCTTCAACTTGCTGCAGATGCACCTGAAGTTCCCCATTTAGGGACAATATTTCCATTCTTTCCTGTTGATTTTTTTATATTAATATTCTCACAATATTGTACTAATGCAGTGGTTGTAATTAACAGTCTGCAATTGTTTTATCTCTAGTATATTAAAGCTAGGTAAGCTGGCTGATAGTAATGGAAGGAAGAAAAACAGACTCATCTGAGCAAGAACAAAGCACGGAGTAGCCTCAAGTCTCAAGATTTTAGATGATTCTAAAATCTTGACACTCGTATCACAAACTCAGACCTTAATATTTTCTTTTAGCAGCTGCTACCATAAAACGCAAATCCACCTAACAATGCAGTTTAGAATTAGTTTTTTATCTATTGCTATTTTTTTTTTATCCTCACTAATGCCTGTCCCATCAGGGGAAAATATCCACAGATGGACAATGTTATTTCTTTCACAATATTGTCTTGCTGACTAGTGTAGTGTTGTGCTAAAGCACCAGATTATTTTCTTATACATGACATGTTAGCCGGGGTCAAAAAAAAAAGGACGCTGACAAGCATTTGAAGCTAAAGATCTTAATATTTTTGACAATGAAATTTAGCAACACATTAGTTAAAATTGGTATCCAAGCAAACTTGTTTTGCCTGGATACCAGCCAAACAAATTCAGTCCATTGTGACCAGTTGTTTAAATTAGATTTTTTTTTAATCTGTCTATATCACAGTAAAACCTCACAACCTGTTACACATTACCCATTTAATCTTAAAAGAAATCTCCTTTCAATTTAACTCCCATCTTATTAGCAGCTTCCTAATATATTCCTTCATTTCCCCATGAAAGCACTCCGAGTTCCTTTCTGTGCTCGTTTTATAAATTAATGACCCTGCTGCTATTACATTGTTTTTGGGTCACTGTTTAAAAAGTCAAGTAAAGCCACAAGAAAGCAGCAACAAAACAGGACAACAAGTAACAGGCTGATTTAAATCTGTGTGTGCACACAGAAACAAATAGACACAGGTTTGGTCCATGTGACTGTCAAATATGACTTATGAGTATTGCTGCTGGTGTTGCTCCACTGACAGCACTGTCAGTCACACCTCAGTAATTCCTGCGGTTGATTTCTCCAGCATGTAGCCTCGGCAGGACTAGTCTGATATCCTGCAGAGACCATTCGTTTCTGCAAATTGCCGGTAGAGTGGGTGTGGACCTGAGCAACATGTTTGAGAGAAGCTGTGGATCGAGTGGATTGTGAAGATAAAGCAAGGACATTGGTCAGCAGGAATCTGACTATTTTTTCCTGTATTTAAGCTGTGGAAGCTCTTTCAAGACACTCCTTTTCTGAGTGGTTTGGAAATCAGAAATATAAAGCTGAATGTGCTTGAATAAGTGCATAAATTTCATAATACTGTGTCATGCTTTCTCAAGCAGAGATTGCATCCCACCTTTTACTCTGCTTTTGATATGCAGAATCATTCACGCCGCTCGCGGGCTCCTGTAGGGTGCCCATGCCGCATATTTAAAAGTCAAATAGACACTATCTTCGGTTTTATTACGATGATTTGTCAAAATATGGACATTTATGTGTGGACGTCATCATATTTTCAATTATTGAAAGACATTGATAATTAAAATAGCTGATTCCATGATTTTCATTAGTAGGCCACAGAACGCACCATACATGGCTTCCGGTGTTTTTGCTGCCTTTACCCAAGGGGGGTTCTGCTCCACCGGACCCTCCTCCTTGAGTATCATAACATGTGGTAATTGTACATGTTCACAGTTAATGGCGTTAATTTTATTAACCTGTCTGAATAATGCCAGATCACATTGTGAGCTTTTTCTGTCTCCGTGTGGTCGCTCCTCTACAATCAGCTCCTTCTAATGAAACACCAAACTTGATAATAGCTGGATAAAAACACACACTTCGCGCTTTGTCACCAAATGCTGACACACTTGCACTCTCACACGGGTGATCACACGCTTTTGCCAGCAGACAAAGATCGCACTGGGAAAACATTGAGACCTTTCAATGATATCTGCATTTTATAAACGTGCCAAATTTCATTTTGATTTCAGTGTGTAGTCTCCTGTGAGTAGAAGCAGGAGTAACTATTTCACTCCTGGTACATATGGCAAAAGTAAAAGTGTACAAAATAGCCCAAGTGCTTCCTGTCCTACCCCTGACATGCAGCAAAAATCAAGTCATCACTGAATAAAAAGTTTTGACCTGGCTTGACTGTCAGAGGAGAAATACTCCCCCTGGCTGTATAAGATTGAGCTGGGTAAGGAAATGCATACATGACAGAGAGAAAAAAAGATACAGCGGATAAAGACTGAAAGGTGGAGAGAGACGGAAACAGATGAAAGATGGGATAAACAGAGACAGAAAGATGGGGGAGAAAGATGAAAAAAATAGATTTAGAAATGAAGATGTATACATATATATCTTCTATTTTTCTATTAGCATATAGACTCTTAATGTGAACAGTTTATTTTTCCAATAGAATAATTAAGTTTAAAAACTAGTTGTCAGATTAAAGCACTATCTCCTATACAGAGATAGTGCTTTATCTACTACGACAGCTTGTTTATGTTCTTCATCTATCTCAAATTTGAAGAGTGTCCTCTTTAAAATAGTAAAACCTATGTTTATAAAGGGTTGTTTAGCTTTGAATGGGTCACATGTTTCCCAAAGCCTGCCTCTGACTGGTTGATCAGAACCTGGTGACGACTCCTTCCCTGAAAATGGTTTTGGGAAAGCAAACAGCTTGGTTCTCATGCGAGAAGCTCACAGATAAACATCGAGTTTCTTTTCCTCCTTTTGTCACCCCTCCACTCATTGTTTAACATTAGATATTAGAATTAAACTGTAAACTTATTTTCTTTTAACTCCTGAGAGGGCAATGACCATTCAACGGCATAGCTGTAGTAAATGTTTGCTTCTGGTTTATCTCACTTGTAACCGCTGTTGTACATTTTAGCGAATAAACTTTAGGTTCATTAATTTTAAAATACATTGTTTTCTGAATAAGTAATTGAAGTGTAAGCATGCCAGTGATACATAATCTGAAAAATAAAAACTTTTCTTGCTACATTGAATTGGTGACAAAGATTGTTCAATGGAAGCTGAAAGAATTCACCCCTCAGATAAAGTTATAGCTGAAACCAATTGATTTATGTAAATTAATGCAGATAAATATCAACTCTACATGTAAAAGGAGACAATATTTTCTCTGCATATCTTGTAAAGCTTTGCCAGCACTGTCAGAATTGGGCTCCAGGGATCTATTATATTCTTTGTCATTTCCATTTCTTCAAATAGTCAGGGAATGACATGCTGAGAGAAAATAAAATCTGAATTTGGAGGGAAGCTGCAGAAGTTAGTTTTTATTTAGATATACAAATAAGATTTCAATCTGTGTGACATAAATATGAAAACACACAAAGAAATTTTGGATCTTTTTTTGTTGGTTCTGATCAGCTTATTTATATTCCTCCAAATCGGAACAAATATCCTCTCATTCCGCTTTTTAAGATAAATAGATTCAGTTTATATACAAAAATAGACTCTGATTAATCCAATTATATGTACAAATTCACACTCGGTTACATACCTTAAAAGTGGATTCTAGTCGTTGTACATTGCAGTCAAGTACAGTTCATTATGCCAGTCAGTGTAAAGTTTTCTATCCACAAAAGCACAGGTGATTCCATGGATTCATGAAGTTTTATGTATTTGCAAACTGAGCAAATTGTTATGTACAGACAGCAGCAGATTTGACTTTATCTGGTTGTGCACATGCATGTTTTACGCGTCCCTTTTAGTTTTGTCATGGCAGCATTTGTGAGATGTAGCCCTGTTTTTACTCTCGAGACTTTACAGTGCACTCGAGCTTGTGCTGCATTAGCCTCCTGCAAGGTTACAGATACCCTGCAGAAGGAGGCTGGTGCCTTAGTATAAGCCTTGCAGCAAGAGCCATCTAATTAGGAGAACATGCTACATGCTGGCTAATCCTCGACAGATGCAGCATCAAAGGCTGTCAGGACTGCGCATGATTATCAGCAGTTACCATAAGTATATTTGAATAGAGTGAGATGATAGAAGACTTTCCGTTATTTATATTTCATTTGAAATGCCTGAGCCATAGGGATCCTTGCCTCATCCTTTCTTTCTTTTTTTTCAATTCAAGTAATAATCTCCACCTTGAGGATATCCTCTGTAGATGAAATGCGATGCATTGATGCTAAAGCTGTGCTTTCATTCTAAAGAAGTGTTTTACCTGAGGCTCTCCGTCTGAATGCCTGCTTGTTTGTTTGCATTTGTTCTTGAATCCATGCTGAGCCCATTGGAAGTTTTTTTTTTTTTTTTAATTATTATT
>NW_015117135.1:18985-22473 GCF_001443285.1 Poecilia latipinna | reverse complement strand
AAAAAGTTTGGGAACCACTGGGGGGGCGCAGAAAAAAAAGTTTGGGAACCACTGCATTACACGTTTTCGATGTGTGCCGTTACTGTGTAAACACAGATCGTAATTAGAACGTTTTCGTGTAAACGATCCAACAAAAACGGAACAAAACTTCCGTTTTTGTTGGATCGTTGTCGTGTAAACGCCCCCTAAGTATTGGAGTGTTTGTTACAGATAAACACTCTCAGTCTGGATATGCACATGTGGTGGAAATTGTTGGTACTCCTCTGCTAATGACTAAAAACCCACATTGAAATAGCTGAAATAACTTGAAACTGACAAAAGAAATTTGCTGAAAATGAACCAATGAAAATAAGACATTGCCTTTAATGTGTTTTCAACAGAATTAAAAACAAGCTAGTGAAACAGGCCTGGACAAAAATGATACCTCTAGAAACAATTAAAAATACTTTAACATTAGGAGCATGTTGAACTGATTCTGTTTCAGTGACCTCTAGGCATTACAGGTGTCTTCAAGCTTGTAATCAGTCAATCTGCCAGTAGTCACTGTGTTGCTTGGTGACGTGTACCACACTGAACATGGACCACAGGAAGCAAAGGAGAGAGTTGTCCCAGGAGGCCAGAATGAGAATTACAGAATAGGATGTTAAATGTAATGCAATCGGGGGTGGAAATTAGCACCATAATTTGTCATAATTTAACCTGAGCAACAAGCAGAGTGCAATAAAATTCAACCTGCAGTTATAAAATAAATCAGTAGCATTTTGAAAAGGTAAAGTGTCAGAGTTGATTAAACAGCAAATAACACAGGAAAGACAAGAGAAAGTAAGATTCTGAATACTCGCGAGGAGAACAGACAGAGATGTGCTTTCAGTTACAAAACTCCTACCGCTCTGAAAGCACATTTGCCTGCCCCTCTCTTTTTATTGTCTTTAGGATCCCTAATCACACAGAGAGCGCTGTAACTCTAAAGGGAGGGGAAAGACACTTCATCACACAGTCATGTGATGTTGTTAGTTAGATTATCACTAACTAACAACACAATCTATCTCACACTAGCTTATCTAGTTCTTGACCCAGGATCAAACAGGACAAGTTGTGAATCTTCACGACGATGGTTTTATAGCTATCTAAGAGCTCAAGGCAGGGCGTTCTGTGAACAGCTGCTGTCTCTGCTCTTCTTCAGAGAGGCCCTCTGAGAAAGGAAATCAGAATGATTAATAATACAGAAACATTTCTTAAAAGATATAAGTAAAACAAATAAGAGTACATAAGGTAAGAACATAATAAAAGTATAAAAAGAATAAAAGTAATAGTATAACAAATAGTTGATAATACTACAAAATACCTAACATAAAGTATATAAAATTAAATTAATACATGATTTCTGTGCAAATGCCAAGCAAGTCAGTGCAATGGTAAAATGTAGCAGCATCCTCTTCTGTTTTGACATGTAACCATCCTTGGACCTGAGCAAAGCACAATAATATTGCTAAGTGTCATTCTAAATATATACTGACAAAAATCACTAATCAATTTATAAAAACAACAACTTTGTTACTAAATATATGTGCCTATGGCACGATTGTGTTTTTACATGTTTAATGTGACTTCTGTTTACGGACATCACTGGACATCGGGCATGTAAGATATAACTTTAATCTTGATGCTGCAGCTAATGTAGCGCCTTCCCTGGAAATGTCTTTTCACATTACTGTATTTTTTGGACTATAAGCCGCTATTTTTTTCCCCACGCTTTGAACCATGCGGCTTATAGCCCGGTGCGGCTTACAGTAAGGTGCGCTCTATTGTCCCCAAAGTACGGTTTGCTATGACAACTACAGAGCCAACATTCAGGTAATCCTTCACCATTGGCAATGAATGCAAATGATTCGGTCCAACAATTGTAGAATCTCTCCTATGCTATTTTTCTCGTTTCCCCTTTGCTATCCATTGCCCACCCCACACCCATCGGTTTGTTTACAGCCACCTGACCCCGCCCAGCTGAAAGAATCGTGTGTCGCAGGCTATAAATCAAATATTTGACATAAATGTTGAAATTTGATATTTATTCTAGGCATTTTTATAGCATTGTAAAACATTAAGAATGACTGTCATGTTTGTCCTACAGAAACATTTTAAAACAAACAATTTCCCACTCCCATCTTTACATTTTCAAACATTTTTGAAAAAGCTTTAGAGAGCCACTAGGGCAGTGCTAAAGAGCCACAGATTGCTGACCCTCAATCTACAGTTTGAGGGTCTGTAGATTGAGACCCTCAATCTACAGATTGGACAAAGAGGCTTTGTCCTCTTTGTTGAGAGGACAAAGCCTATTTTGTCCTCTCAACTGCAGCTCTCATGAACCACACAATTTAGACTTGGTTCCAAGGGCATAAATCCCATCTCATTATTGGGGGGGACCATAAACAGGGACATTTTTTAAGATAAATTTTGGGGGTTCGGCAAAGTTACAGTAAAATGTAACATAAAATGTGGTTTAAAATTTTGTGTGTGTTCAAGCTGCACCATCTGTCGTTCAGCGGCTGTTGCTCCTCCTAGAAGTTGCACTGAACGATCAGGGGGAGGGGTTCAAAAAATTCTTATTTTTCTTAAGGCGCTTTCGCACTGCACGGAACGGAACGGTTGTGTTCGCATTACAACTTGCGACCGGTTCCACCCAGCCCCATGGAACAACAAGAGCTGTGGTTCCAATCGTGCCGGCCAAGCGGTTCTGCTTAGAACCAGCAGCTGATTGGCCGCTGGTTGTTATGGAGTCAGACGTTGATTTTCCGTTGGCAGCTGGCTCTCACTACTATATTACTATACTACAGTCTACGGTATTTTTCTTCCGCATTTCTCCTGGCAATACGTAGAAGTCGTTCAGCATTTTATCTTCTGAGGGTAGCTTGTTGGCGGAATTTAATTAATTGTATGAGGTTGATGAGCAGCAAAATTGCCCCATGTCGTCCATTGTTGTCGTCGTAGTAGTAACTGTTCTTTATTAAATTGGCAGTTAGCAACCAACCAACTCAAACCACATTGTTTAGTTTTAAAAATAATGACGTCCGGCACCGCTTCGATGGCACCCCGGAGTATAATGCGAACACAACCGTTCCGTGCAGTGCGAAAGCACCTTTAGATGAATGGCAGATTTACTTCGTTCTGTTTCTATTGCCTTTTTATATTGATATTGTTTAAATAAAAGGGTTTCTGTCGGGGAGGACAATTCTAGACTTTTCCAAGATTGGGGTGCCCGAAACCCCTCCACCCCCTGAGATTTACACCCATGTTTGGTTCTAGTTTCAAAGAACTGTTGTTTTTCAGCATTTTTCTAGTTTTTTCCACATGTCTAAAGGGTTTCATAGTAAATACAGGTTGTGGTGATACTAGGGCATAAATCTGATACTCTGCCCCTCACAGCAGGGTAACCTAGGAGTGCCGCGGCGGCTGTTCTGTTTTTGTAACTGTCGAGGGGGGGGCGGCGGCTG
>NW_015117135.1:12935-14020 GCF_001443285.1 Poecilia latipinna | reverse complement strand
ATAAAACAACTATAGGAAGTGACCATTATCCTATTAGGATGGAAGTAAAGCTAAATATAGAGAGGTATTGTATAAAAGGGATAAAGAAGTGGTCTTTTAGGTCCGCGGACTGGGGAAAATTTAGGAAAAGTAGTGAAATAAAAATGTTAAAAGTAGACATGAATAGTAGTATTGAAGATTTAAATTCTTTTATAAGTAATGCCATACTTGAAGCAGCAAATCAGGCTATAAGGAAGGAAGGCGGAGGAAGAGATAGAAGGTTGGTGATATGGTGGACATCAGAATGTACTAAAGCTATAAAGAAACGAAATAAAGTCTTCAAATTATTAAAAAGAAATCATAATTTTCAGAATCTGAATGAATACAAGAAATTGCAAGCAAATGTAAGAAGGGTTATTAAAAATGCAAAAAGAGATTATTGGAGGAGTTTTTGTAATTCAATAGGGAAAGAGACGGATATTTCTAAGGTCTGAGCAACAATTAAAAGGATGAATGGGATTAAGAGAGTGAGTGGATATCCAATACTAAATGATGGAGAAATAACAGCAGTTACTGACAGAGAAAAAGCAAAAATGTTAGTAAATACTTTTGTTAAAATCCATAGTTCTGAAAATATTAGTGAAGACGGAAAAAAGGAAGGCAAAAGACAATATTGGAGAACAAGAATTTATTGCAAGAAATGGAAGATACAAATGATCCATTGAATATGTATTTTACAATAAATTAACTAAATAGGTCACTTAAAAAATTTAAGCTATCAGCTCCAGGAAAAGATCAAATTTGTTATGTTATGGTTAGTAATTTAAGTGAATCTTCTAAAAATATTTTATTAGAAATGTATAACAGGATATGGGAGGATGGGGAATTACCAAAAAGTTGGAAGGAAGCAGTGATTATTCCAATTCGAAAACCAGGAAAAGATGAATCCAAACCAGAAAATTATCGGCCAATAGCGTTAACATCCAGCTTATGTAAGATAATGGAGAGAATGATAAATGAAAGATTTATATATTATATGGAAAAGAAGGAACTTATATCGTCTTATCAGAGTGGTTTCAGGAGAGGGAGAAGTACAATGGATCCAA
>NW_015117135.1:6605-7513 GCF_001443285.1 Poecilia latipinna | reverse complement strand
CAAAGATAAATTTCACATTATGAATAGATATATAATACAAGAATACTTAAATGAATATTATAACTATTTTCAAATATACACAGATGCATCAAAAATACAGCTAATGAGGTAGGGATAGCATTTATTGTGCCACAGTTTCAAATTAAAGTAAATAAAAGCAAAGCAAGTATTTCTCCTGTATACACTGAGACTGTGATGGAGTCTCAGTGTATACAGGAGAAATGCTTGCTTTGCTTTTAGCAGTTCAATGGGTGGAAGAGGTAAGACCATTAAAATCAATTATTTGCTCAGGTTCTAGTTCTTTGTTATTCAGTTTGCAAAATAATAAATCAGATAGTAGACCAGATACAGTATATTAATTGAAATACGACAAACACTATAGAATCAATATGATGGGGCTAACTGTAAATTTTGTTTGGGTTCCAGCACATCACGGGATTAAGGGGAATGAAATGGCAGACAGAATGGCTTAAGAGAGTACTAATCGGGTAAGGATAGATATTAATGTTAGTATTAGTATAACAGAAATAAAGGGTATAATTAAACAAAAAACAAGAGAGAGGTGGCAAAAGTTATGGGAAGAAGAAAAGAAAGGAAGGTGGTTATATAAAATTCAAAAGACTTGGTCAAATGAGAACAGACAAAATCAGGAGAGAAGAGAATTATTTCACGGTGTAGAATTGGACATACTGGAGTAAATAGGTCATTATTTCTGATAGGGAAACATCAGACAGAGAAATGTGACTGCGGGGAAGATGAGACAGTGGAACATATTATTTTGAGTTGGAGGAATTATTTGGGTGCGTTCACACTGCAGCCTGAAGTGACTCAATTCAGATTTTTTGGCAATTCCGATTTTTTGCCGGGGCCGTTCACACTGCCAGTAAATGCGACCCATATGCGTTCTG
>NW_015117135.1:0-291 GCF_001443285.1 Poecilia latipinna | reverse complement strand
AATGGAAATCAAATTTATTAACCGATGGAGGCCTGGATTTGGAGCCACAGTTCAGAAGCATTTCATATAACATGATCAGCAGATTTTATAGTAATTTTCCACCACAAGCTACAAGAGAGAGTTTTCTGAAACTATAGTTGTGTGTGTAGCACAACATGTCATAATATAATTTGCTTTTGATTTTAGGCTGTGAAATGGTTTTTATTAAAGATATAATCTTCCATAGTAAAAACATCTCTGGTGAAATCGCAAAAGGCATAGGGTAGTGTGTCAGTTTTTACTGTTTTCTTT
>NW_015117134.1:21515-22478 GCF_001443285.1 Poecilia latipinna | reverse complement strand
ATGATAAAAATACTGAATCGATAGATCATAGTTTTTCCTAACCTGGCTGTCTTCTCCCACTCAGTAGTTCTTCAGAGAAAGGCAGACTAGAGGCCTGACAGTGTCTGTTGTATTTCATTACCTCTCTGTTTAAACCGCTACTCCGTGATGAAGCAGAAACGATACAACGTTCAACATTTTCCTTTTTAATTCACCAAAAACTGTTCTGGAATCTGGAATGTTCGCTACGTTGAGCTCCGCAGTTAGTCACCTTTTCTCACTGTGCGAGAGGCAATTGTGTCGTGCGTCACGGGCAAAAGGTCAAAGGTGACGAGGGGAGCGGGGGTTTATTATGTTGTTTTTCTTGAAAAATACAATAATAATAATAATTTTAGTACATGTTATTATGTGTCAGAAGAGGGTTTAGGAAATAATACCAAAAAATATAAAAAATTGACCAAAAGGGCACTTGGGGGCAAGGAGCAAAAGGGGCAGGTGCTCAATCCCCCCTAGAACCCCTCCTCTGCATATGCCTGCTAGACATTTGCTTAATCCAGTAATCTGTCATATTTTACATTAGAACGGGATTTACCAAAAAGTCTGCATTCTGATTCTTTTCAGGAAGTCTTTATTTTTGTGCTCTGCTATAAGCCAGCTTCCATCCTCTTGTATTAGAAATGAAAAATTATAAAATTTTTCATTCCAAACTACATGTTGGAAACCTGTGTTTGTTGACTGACTTTTATTTGTCAGGCAAGAGACAATTGAAAAAAGATCGATTCTCTTTGCGTTTAAAATAACACAAAGCAGCGTAAAAGACCTCCACACAGGACCTCGTTTATTTATTTATTTATTTTATTTTGATAGCTGCCGATTAAACTGAAAGTTACAACATTGACATGATTATATGAGTAGTTTTAACCGAGAAATCGATCAGAAGCGCCGTGAAAATGGTCAGATCCGCCGGATCCACCCTGCAATGCG
>NW_015117134.1:13704-16649 GCF_001443285.1 Poecilia latipinna | reverse complement strand
AAGCCCTCACATCAATAGTCCATCGATCTGAACAACAATATCCCTCAGTGCTGAGGTATCTCTGTTGTTTTGGTTGAGCAAAGTAGGAGGGACGACCGCTTCAAGATGGCCGCCGTATTTCTTGTGTCGGAGCAGCCAATGCAGGGTCTACTCTTATGTTATGTCTAACATAAGACTCATATGTCTTATGTTAGACTCATATGTTTGTCAAGGTGAGGCTTTTACTCTTTAAAGCTACAGTATGTAACTTAAAAAAAAGTTTTTTACTGATTTATTAAATTGTCACTGAGTGGTGACAGTATAACATAAAGTAAATAATCTGTGAACAAATTGAGCTCCTTTGCCTTATCCCAGTGGTCCTACTGCCATCTGCAGAAATACACAGCTCAGTCAGAAACAACCACTCACAGTCAGGAGGAGGGTCTAAGTACTGTCAATCAAGCTTGTGTGTGTACTGCTCACACTCTCCCCCTTGCTCTCTGTTATGCTTCAGTTCTTTCCCCACACTGTAGGCTGGCATGAATGCTCAGGCTAACTGGCATAGCCACCGTTGATGACAGATGAACAGTTTTCCTGGAATGATGGTTTCTCCGCCATTAGCACAGCTCCAGTGAAGGGGCGGTCAAGCACCTTTTGGCTCTTAGAAGTCAATGACGGGAGCAATCTCCTCACAGAGAGTCTTTCTTCATTATAAGGGCTACAAACACAGCAGTGTCTGAGCGTCACACCATGTGGAGAACGAGAGAAAAAAAAATTGAGAGGAAGGAGCCATCTCCCCACATTTTCCCTCTTTTGCTGCTCAGTTCTCACTCGCAATGGAAGTGCTCTGCAACAGAACTTTGTTTTGATTAGCATGGCAGCTTTATGGCCAATCATATGTGAGGATATGAGATTGTACCATTATGTGAAAACAGAAAGAGGAAGAGACAGGACACCCAAGTTTAGTCCATGTCTTCAGTCAACAGACAGAGGTAAGGTAAAGTAAGGTAATTTTATTTATATAGCACATTTTCAGCAACAAGGCAATTCAACATGCTTTTGAGAATGCATTGCACAAACTCATAAATATAACTGACACCTGCAACAGAAACAGCATCTGGGTGACAATAAAGATACTATATAGTAATATATTGTAATATATTATTATTATTTGTCCGTTTGATAGATTTGGTTGCAGTGATTTGTTCATTTGTTTTTGTTAATTAAAACTTTGAAATAAAAATATATAAACGTAAGAATGCATGCTTTCATATCAGAACAAATACATAAAATTAAAAAAGTATAAAGCTTCTCATATTGGGAACAGTGAATCCAAAAAGACTTATCATGCAAAACATTCCTATTTGCTGGCAGATGATGATAAGCTAAGAGCCATTAGGGAGCTGGAAGAGCTGGCTCTTCTTTGGTAGCTGAGCCACAGGAGCTGGCTCGCTGAAAAGAGACAAAATTCCCATCAATAAGCTCCATGAGCAGCATATGCACAAGCTTGATTGACAGATCTACAGCCTTCCTCCATTCTGTAATGAGAAATACATTTGAAATAAAATATGTTAAGTGAAATTCATCCCTGTGGTGGAAGATATGTGTCCCTTTTAAGATTTTCTTTCAGAGGTCTTAGCAATGTTTTCCAGACTTTGGGAACCTAACAGACATTCCACTCTAAACCTCTTGTATCACTTCTCTCCAGCTTGGATGCTGCCAGTATCGGCTTTATCATCATCATCGATCGGCGTAAGGATAAATGGAGTTCGGTGAAGGCCTCTCTATCCCGGATTGCTGTGAGTTCTCCTCCAAACTCCACCTCATAAGAAAACATGCTTCCAAACAGCAGTAGTCACACTTCTGGGCTCACATTTACTATTAATCAAATCTGGGGAACAATGTGGACTTGATAGACATGAACCAGACTCCATTGAACTTTCATGAGCAGAAAATGAGGTATGAACACAAACTGTTAAAGGATCAAGACATCATTAGAACTGATGCAAGAAACAACCAAAACAAGATGGTGATCGGAACAGACAGATGAAATGTAAAATGGAACAGCAGAGAGCCGAGCCAGATCTAGGACTGGTCCCAATACTGGGGAGTAGGGCTGCATCCGTCGCCCCTCTATGAAGTGTGGACTCATTCAAAGTGCATAGGTTACAAGCCAGTAAAAATTTGAGAGTTGGGATAGAACGCCTGTGTCGAAACTTCGTCATCCAAAATGGCAGAACCAGTCATTGTTTAGGTATTTATGCTGCTAAAAAGTACAACTATAACAACAGCAAAAATATCTATTTTATATGTACAGTAAAGGTAGTTTTGCTTTCCTAAGTTATTTTTGGAGATATTTGACTGCTCAAATGTGTTTTGTTCTGACTGAACAATGAATATGAATTTTCTTCCCCTCTAGTCTGAAAAGAAAAAATCATAAATGATATCTCTAGAGAAAATAAGAACCAAATATCTCTGTTTTCCATTCCCACAAAAAATTAAGATATTAAATTCATAACTATGTATGAGGTTTTCTTTGCAATGACTTTCTGGAAAAGAAATAAAAAAAATCAATTTCTGTACGTTGCGTGACTGAGATTTTGAGACAATGGACTTTTTTTCAGTTACAACTTCATGAATATTTTGAAAAAGATTTTCAAAAGTAGATATTGTACAAGAAATCTACCCAATTTTTAAAGTTTTAGTATAATAAAATTTGGTTTTCTAACATTGGATAAGAAGTTAAGTTATGATATTAATGATTTAATCCTCTGGCTTAATTTTTATTCACAAATACCCCTTTCCAAAATTCACCTCCATTTTTAAGGTGAAATAATTTTATTTAAGAGAGTGCTTAAATGTTGCAACATCACAAGAGCCCAATCTTTATGCCAATATGTTGATAGCGTAATTTAAGATTTGAAATTCATCTTGAATTTGTAGCATTTTGTTTTGCTTTTCTCACA
>NW_015117134.1:7801-10517 GCF_001443285.1 Poecilia latipinna | reverse complement strand
TCATGAATATTTTGAAAAAGATTTTCAAAAGTAGATATTGTACAAGAAATCTACCCAATTTTTAAAGTTTTAGTATAATAAAATTTGGTTTTCTAACATTGGATAAGAAGTTAAGTTATGATATTAATGATTTAATCCTCTGGCTTAATTTTTATTCACAAATACCCCTTTCCAAAATTCACCTCCATTTTTAAGGTGAAATAATTTTATTTAAGAGAGTGCTTAAATGTTGCAACATCACAAGAGCCCAATCTTTATGCCAATATGTTGATAGCGTAATTTAAGATTTGAAATTCATCTTGAATTTGTAGCATTTTGTTTTGCTTTTCTCACAGGGAAAGTAAAACAAGTGTGTGACTATTCTTTATTTTTTTTCCGCTCAGTTTGTCATATGAAACTTTATTGAAAATATCATATTAAATTTTTTTTTATTACTATTCAAGCTTGAATAGTAATGAAAGACAGCCCTGGGGCTGTCTTTTATACCTCCTTAGGCTCCTCCTTCTGAGGAAGGAGCTCATAGGACTTCCCCTTACAGCGGCACAGGGATTTAAGCTACACCTCCAACACGACCTTTCCCACCACTAGGGCAACAATTAGGCCGAGAGCTAATTGGGAGTCATCTGGCCGAGAGTATGGCCAGATGACTCCCAATGCGCTGAGTAGCCAATGTTCAATGATTGCGAAACCTCCTCCTATCACATCGGCAACTTCCTCCACAACCTCGGTGATGGTGGTGGTCACAGTTGATCCAAGGGTCTCGTACCAACTGCAGTCATGGCTGTGATATCCTTTGCCGCACTTTTGCCACGACTCCTGTGAGACTTTACAGGTCAAATTGGAGTACAACAGGTTTCGGCCCGTCCAGTCAAACCCTGGGTCCACCTCACCTTGGCACAGACTTTGTTGAAAAGCATGTGCCTCTGCAGTAGCAATAAGGGTGTTGGGGATAAAGGGCACAGTGACACCAAGGATGCTTTTACGCTTCTTCAGCTGAAAACCCAGGATGGCGTCCGTGCACGTCACCCCTTGACAAATTGTTCTTCGCCAAACTCTGTTACGCTTTCTCCACACCACTTCAGGGGAATGGGTGTCATACTCATCCGCATAATGCTCTTTACAGTGGTCCTCCCAGCCTCTTACATTCTGACAGGGTTTCCGGGCCAAGCTGATGGTGCATTCAGTTGTTGCAGTGTTGCAGGTCATCCTCCATGGTCTGGGGTGGACATAGAGGTCAGGTCTCCAGAAGACCCCCTGCCAAATAGCTTGTTCCTTGGAGTACACGGTGGCCAGATACTGGTATTTTATCCAGTAGTTCTCTGACTGACTGAGGCACGGCAGGACCCAGGCTTTCAACTCATTTTCCTGGAATCCCCACCATTCCCAATCTTCGCTGCGATGGTACTCCTCGTAATAGGCCTGGAGGAAAAGCTTTGCTGTAGGATAAGCTTCAGGGTCTGGACAGTTGTACCTCCAACAGAGTAGAAGGTTTTGCTGACCTGCCAGATGTCACATTGAGGTGAAGCACCGTTTTTAACCCAATCAGTGTCATTGAGGCTGTCAAAAATTCTCTTGGCAACACACTTGTCAATCTTAGCAAAATCATCTTTGGGTACATTATTAAGGTCATCAGGAGTAGGGAGACATTGGATGTGCATCATAAAAAAGTACGGGCCATCTAGCCCATCAGGGGAACGAGCCGCCACTTCTGGGAATTCACCCATAAAAAATGCGTGTGGGCCCGATGTCCACACCCACGGAAAAGAGTTGTTCAACCAGGCTTCAACCCCCACCTGCAGCTCCTGGTAACGTGTGATGGAAAAGGCTACATAGTCCCGCAGAGCCAAAACAATATAGTTCTGTCCCTCACACTTAACAAATTTGTTCCAAAGGCAACTGTTCATCATGTTGAACTTGGTCTTGATGCATTCCAGTTGGTCTAATTGGTACATGAACCGTCGGAGTCCCAGCCGGATCAGCGCTGCAGTGATGTTCATAAAACTTTCCGACGTGGGTCGTGGGGTTGAGTCAGCTTCAGAGCCATTTTTTGCCATCGAGTTGTTGATGGTTGACCCAGCGTTTGACGTGGAGTTCAGGAGGCAATTCAGATGATAATTGCCCCAAAACTCCCATCGTGGCAGCCAGGTCCAACAACCTGAAGTCTTGTGGGGAGCCAGGTAGACCACCTCGTTGTCCCAATACCCTTGATTGGGAGTCAACTCTAAGGGTTGACAGGCCATGTTGCAGTGCCATTCAGGCCTCCCTCGGTCAGGATGAATCCAGTTACATCTGATGATTCTTCGCACCTTGCTTAGCACAATCCGAATCCAACAGATTACCCCACCGTCCACGAAGTCATAGTTGTAGACTTCCCAGGTGCGGTTCAGGAGTCCGTCAATGGTTGAGTCATTCAGGTCATATGCTCGACTCTCCACATACTTTTTCCCTTTATCTTTGGCAAATAGCTCGGTGGTGTTCTGCAAGTCCGTGTTGTTATCCCACGGGATAAAGATGGTGATAGTGCTGGTGTTCCAACAGCTGACATTTCCATATTTGGAGGGTCCGTATGTGACCCTTGAGTGGGTAAGATGCCATGGTCCAACGCCGATTGAGTAAAGGATGGTTAGGATTATAGCGATAGTGTAACAGAGAGAAGAGCTCGTGTGTCTGTGTGAGTTTTGATCGAAATGATTATAGTGATGGTTGTATGTATTTT
>NW_015117134.1:0-2746 GCF_001443285.1 Poecilia latipinna | reverse complement strand
GCGCATGAAGGTTGGCCGGGTTGTATATTTCTTCTCAACAGAGGACGGAGTATAGCTCCACAAAGTAACTAATCCTCCTTTTTCGTTACTCACTTGAATCATGGCATTGTTGTCTTCGAAGATGATTTTGGCAACCAGTTTATCCGTCAAACTCCTAGGTTCCAATCTCACTGCTGCTTGTATTGTTCTTCTGAGTGTTTCCAGAACATGTTGATTTTCAGCCGTCCAGATCCATGGTTTGTCAGTCCCTTGTTTTCCTTCTCCATTCTTTCTCAGGCAGGCGTACAGTGGTCTTGCATATTTTTGATAATTTGGAACATGATCTCTGACATAATTGCACAATCCTAGGATCTGCTGCAATTCATTTTCTGATCTCGGGGGTCGAATGTTTATCAGCTTCTTCCTTTAGACATCTGAAAGTCCCAAGTCAGCCGTGACTTGGAATCCGAGATAATTTACACGGAATTGTCCAAATTGACATTTCTTCAAATTCAGTTTCAAACCAGCGTCCGTTAGTCTTTTGATTACCGTTTGTAGCCTTTCCAGATGTTCCTCTTCCATGTCGTCGGCAATGAATACGTCATCAATGTACACAGTTGCCCCCACGTCCCCCAGTACCTCCATTACGGCCGACTGAAAAACGTTTGGTGGGTTTCGGTAGCCTTGGGGCAGTCTCTGCCATACGTAGCTTTTCCCTTTGTGGGTGAACGCTGTCTTGCCTTGAGATTGTCAAGCGAGACGAAGGGAGAAAAATCCATTCGCCAAATCGATGCAAGATTTAAATTTCTTGACACGGAGGGTCTTCAACGCTCCTTGGGGGTTGATCAGACTAGCCCTGTTCTCCATTGTCCTCCGATTAAGGGCTTTGAAGTTGATGACTGGTCTCCAACCCCCTCCTGCCGACTCTGGTTTCTTCACTGCCTGGATGGGGCTGTTGTTGATGGGGCTAAGCTCCTCTCTGATGATTCCCAAGGCGCTTAACTCCCTCACTATTTTGTCCATTTCTTCAACTGCTTCTGGGTTCAGTGGGTATTGTCGAACCGGAGGGTGAACACCACCCTCAATATGGTGAATAAACTTCGGTCCTAAATCCCCACAGTCGTTTTTAAACTTTGCCACATTTGCTGTAGAAATGATCTTTCGTAGCTTCTCTTTCCCAGCCGGGAGAAGTCACTCTCTTCTAATTTTTGCTCAATCACTGCAGGTACATCGACAGGTTTATACCAGGTGCGAGTGTCCGGGTCCGATGATGTGGATCCGACTCTCACCAGCCTGGCTTTTAAGTCGGTCAACCGTTGTTTCAGCTCGAGGTTGCTCTTCTTTTTGTTTAGATTCTCCAAATCTTTAACTGCAAGCAGGTTGTAGGGACCTTTTATCCACACTATTCCTTTCCATGTTCCATACGGCATTTTCTCGACTTTTCCACTAGCCAATTGCACTGTTAGGTGTCCTAATGTTTTTAGGTCATTACGGGTCATGGACACCTCCGCCCCGGTGTCTACTAAGTAGGGTACTCCGTTCACCGTCAAGTAGATCTCATCTCCTTCCCAGTAGGCATTATCCAGGATGACCCGTGACCCCAAAGCCATTATTTTGATGGCCCCCCGGTCCCAGAATTGCGGGAGTCACGGAGGGCTTTCTTTTGTTCCAAAGTTAATTTGTTGTACTCCTCTGGTGGCGGGTACGCATTTTTCTTTTGTTGGTTTCCGGCTGGTGGTCGAGCGGGAAACTTTCCTTGTTGTTCTTGGGTCCTTGGTGGCGGTGCTCTGCTCTGATAGTTGGCTGGTGGTCCCATGGCGGTTCTGTTGTGCATTCTCACCGGCGGACCAGCCTCCTTTTTCTCTTTTCGTCGTAGAAATTTTGCTCCAGGTCATACGCCTGCACTGCTTGGTTGATCTGCGCCGCTGTAGTTTGTCTGACTGGCATTTTAACAAAGGTCATCTCTCCTCTTCTTCCCTTTGTTATTTCTCGCAGAGCTTGAACGTACCTGGACGCAGGAAGTTATTGTTTAAGGGTATGCCAGACAGTCATGAGACGGTTTCCATTATCCAGCCGCGCCTTGGCCCTCTTGATCTGAGAGTCCTCATCATCCATGTCCTCCAACACCATTCTCTCATAATGGCTTTGCGCTGACTCGGGTCCGAGTATGGGGTTTGTTGTCACATAGGTCAGCCACAGCTTCCTAGCCCCATCCTGGTCTGTTGACGCCGTCACCATGGGCCACACATCTTTGAGATAATCCTCCGTGTTCTCGTTGGCTCTCTTTTCCTGGACCAAAGCTTTCAATTTCTTAAAATCTTGGAAGGCTCCCGGATCAGAGTTTGATCCCGGAGGCGCGGTTGGATTGTTATCTGGTGGCGTCTTTGGGGTGTGATGAGCGGGTGCTGGTGTGTCAGCTGCCTGGTCCTCTTCATCCGCTGACACCTCATCGAACTTGTTGAAACTCTTGGGTGTATTTGAAGGATGCTTTCTTCATCCGTCGCAGCATAACATCATGCATAATCCCGACATATGCTGACCTAAAATTGGCAGTGAGGGGCCGGCAGGCAACTAGCGTTGCACAGGATGGTGATATTAATATGTTGGCTCACTCTCCCACGGTTGCCTCTACCTTTAACGTAACTCGGTCTTCCAGTCTGTTGGCCCACTCCGCCGGGATGTGGTACTCCTTCTGGCCAACCTCTGGAACATATGTGCAACATCCATCCTTGGCCTGGACAGGCCCCCAGGTGATGTCTCTCGCCAT
>NW_015117133.1:19308-22514 GCF_001443285.1 Poecilia latipinna | reverse complement strand
GTTTTCAAATGTAAGCATATTGATACTATAATAGAACTAATGGTATAAAACAGGGGTCCCCAAACTACGGCCCGCCACGTCATTTGGTCCGGCCCCCTGAACAATACCGGATCCGGCCCGCCTCCTCATACCAGAGAGCATTCAGTGTTTTTTGTCATATATTGTATTTTCTGGTTTATATGTGGATTTTTCTTCAACCACCAGGGGGCTCTTGAGCAGATGTGAAACTTACTTTCCCTCAATGGTATACATACCAGTCAGTCCCAGTCACCGTTACACTCACGGTTTTTTCCATTTGCATTCTGGGTAAAAATCTACCTAAAAGCGCAATGTGTCGTCGTCGTCCCCCCCCCCCCCCCCCCCCCCCCCCCCCCCCCCCCCCCCCCCCCCCGACCCCCACTANTCCAAAAACTAAGACCGGCCCCCGACCAGAAAAAGGAACAGCTATGTGGCCCTCGCAGGAAAAAGTTTGGGGACCCCTGTAGTAAAGCAATAATTGGCGTAATAAATTTATATCTCACTGCAGCAAACTACAGAATTTCTAGTTCTTCTGTAATGTCTATTACGGTAGGACTTCAACAAGGTTTAAGACTATCTTTTTTTTTTTTTTTTCAAATAATGCTTCCTTTAAAAATGTAAATAATTACACTAACTTTTACACCAGAAGAGACCATGTGATTTCTTAACATAACATCATGTAAAAGCTGACATTCTTAAAGTGAAAATAAATGAGAAATTTTTATCATTTCAGAAATTTTTCCCTTTTATGTTGGACATCAGAAATGGCTTACGTAGCAGTCAAATTATCCACACATCTTCCATTTCCACTGACAAGTTCATTTGAAAACATGAATCATCTCTCTACTATCCAGCAACAACAAAACAATGTTTGTGTCGAGGAACACAATGTGTGACAGAGCAAACAATACCAAAACACTGCTTGGGGTGCAAAGAGTTAATGAAGCAAAACTCTTGAACGTAAGAGGGGGGAAAAAGTAATTTAGAAAAAGAAAAAAGAGCAATGTATTCTCATAAAACTGCAAAGTGTGCATCAGCTCTATATTTCACTGGCTATTATGCCTGAAGCTACAACTTTACCACATAAATATGGATTGAAAATCTCTGTCTAAACAAAACATTAAAAACTCCACCAGCGAAAAAGAAAACATACATTCTTTTAACAATTAAGATGAAAAATCTGCAGTCTTGATGAGTTCTGCTTTTGCAAAAGGAATGTTTTTCTTGCATAAGGACGAATAAAATTAATCTCATTTTAATATAGATGTATTTAGATTTTCTCCTAATAATCCTTAATTCAATTCATTATTCCTTTTTTGATAAATTATAGGTTTGTAAAGTAGTCTTTTTTTTTCTTTGTCTTATGTTGTTTATTTACCAAAATAAGGTGAAAGTCAAGATTTTCTCCTACATATAATAAAAATAATCATTAAGACAACAATTTCATGCATGCATACAAACTTTTTGTTGCTAACTTTATATTTCAAATAAGATTATGCAAACAGAAAACAAATGTTAGATTATCTAAAGATGAACAAAACAATCCTATGCTTCATTTATGTTTAGGCAAATCCCTTATTTTTATCATTTCAGAAATGTAACATTCTTTAAAATACAGCAAACTTTAATTTCACAGAAGGATAGTTCTGATTTTGTGAAAGTAAAGAAGATATGGATGGGAAATGCAGCCAAGAGATCAGGTGTGACTGCAGCTTAGTTCAGCAGGAGCTCAGCTTAATGTCAAAGAATTCATTCATTGTGTGTCCATACTATGCGATGCCTCGTTCGTCTGATAAAAAAGCACTGCACAAATCGGTGAATGGAAAAATTAAATGTGTTCCACAAACGCATACATCCACTTCTGTGTAAAAATAAAAAATAAAAAAAAAAGGTCATCAGAAAAACTTCTCAGTTTCTCACCTTTCCCGTAGCATAATAATTTTTGGCTGAGTTTGACATCTCTTGCTGAGGGTGAAGATCTTGTTGATGATGCGCCGTGCTTTGCTTGCAAGCTGCTGTGTGCCGAGCTCTAGCTGTTTGTAGCGCTGGTGAATGGACGGCTCCGTCTTCCAGAAATACTGGATGGCAGACGAGTTCAGGGCGTAGAATGTGGGAAGCCGTCGAACAAAATTTTGAAACTCTTCTGGAAAGCAGAAAGATGTGAAAAATGAAAATCTCAATTTCTTCCTGTCACATTCAGGGCGAGGTAACTTCTTTTTACGTTGCTCTAATTATATTTGGCTAGTTTAGACATGGCAAATGAGAACATTTCGTTTTAAGGGTCGTGGGATTTCAAGTGCTGCAGGGCTAAATGAGAAGAATATTGGTTGACGTGTGTGCTAATGGGAAAAGGCAGGGCTAAACACAGATTGGGGTAGGGTTCTCCCCCTTTTCATTAATGAACAGCCTACAGGTCTTTCAATGCTCTGGATGCAAATCAGTCGGGGAGAAAAACAAGGTGGACATGGAGCTCAGAGGATAATATCTGTCAGCAATTCAGAGCAACTGTTTACTGGATGCATTCTGAATAGAAAGCAGATTAGATTTCCAGGCATTCAATAACAACATCACCGTCGTCATCATCATGATTGGATGTATTGAAAATCAAACATGTGCAAGACTGATTAGAAAATGACCGTGCTGCTGTTTGTAATTACTTAACGCTATCGTGATGATGAGGCAGCTGATTAGAAAACCAATTAGGTGTCAATAGCTTCCCAAGTGATTGTGCAAGGTGTGTGTTGTTGTCCTGGGAAACTCATGTATTGATTAAACAAGATTGTAAGGAAATATTTCTGTGTAAATGAGCATTTGGGTCCACATGAACAATGACAAAGTGTGAACGTCCAAGAGGTATTGCTACTTTTGGAAATTCCTTTATGTGCAGGTTACAAAGCTGTATTAGAATTTTATTGGAATTTATTTCTGACAAAGCGACACAAAGTAGGGAAGTGGAAGCAAAAAAGAAATAGATTTCACAAAGCTTTTATAAATATCTGGAAATTGTAACCTGAGTCGATAATGCAGAATTGCCTGTCACTGCAATCATTGTAGTTGTAGGTATTTTGCGGAGGATTTCCATCACCTTCTCATTTTTTTTTTTTTTTTTTTTTTTTTTTTTTTAAATTTTTTTAAATCTGTTTTTTTTTTTAAAAAAAACCTGGAAAAAAAATGTTTTTTTTACATGA
>NW_015117133.1:0-16216 GCF_001443285.1 Poecilia latipinna | reverse complement strand
GGTTTTTTTGGGGGGATTTCCCTCCCCTTTTTTTTTTTTTTTTTTTTTTTTTTTTTTTTTGCTAAATAATTTAAACTCTGTCATTTTGTTGAAAGAGACTCTGAACAGAAATGTTTTTGTTAAAGGCACAGATTCACAGTTGGCTGTAAGTTTGTACTTTCAGTAAAACAAATATGTTCTGATATAATGAACTCAAATCAATCTCTAGCTCTATGTTTAGAATCATAATACTTAAGTTAATTGATTTTTTTTTTTTTTTTTTTTTTTACCTGAGCTGTGGATCTCTGCAACCCTTTAACCGTTACCATGGCCACTTAAGTTACATCTGATTCAAATCTTCCTCAGTCTGTCTCTATAAGTGGAAGGTCCTTGCCCTTGTGTGTCTGATTTTGTGTAAAAAACAAGCTTGCAATGTTCAACCCAACCCTACTTTAAAGTTCTTCACAACTGTAATCCTTATGTGCATTTGAATGACTGGTTGCACTAGAGCTTATGTAGGGATAGCATTTATTTTGGGATAACAGAAAAAAGGGCAATTACAAATGCATTAGTCTTCCCAGATCTTTATTTGTAAAAGAAAATTTGGTTATTATTTTCCTTCCTTGTCTCAGTTTTGCACTGGTTTCTGTTCTATCACATGAAATCCTTTTTAAAATATGGAAGTATGGCATTTAAACGTGACATGTTCTAAGGTGCAGTGGATATGCATATTTCAAAGGCACTGAATCATTCAATAATGCCATATAGAGTCCATATTTTAGGCAGATTTAGTTGTATTTGTCTTATAATATGTAAAAAAAACAGGGTCTTACAGTACAAGAAAAAATGACTGTCTTTCTGTTCAAATGCTCTACACGTGTGCACTGAACATATCAACATTAGCAGCAGGGTTCTGTGGTCTATTTAATTTTTCAACAACAATGATCCTGCGAGGGATGAAATATATCATGCTTTTGGATGGCAAACAACATCCACCCTTCATCATCTTTCATTGTTTGAGTTATTGAAACACCATTTGTCATGACATGCAATAAAAAAAAAAGCTCAGTGGTTATTTGCAAGTGTGCCGAGGCGAGGCAAATAGATCTAACAGAAGCTATTAAAAGAAATGAGGAAGAAAAAACTGCAAGTAAAGGCTGAAAGGATAAAAAAAAAAAAAAAAACAATGCATCATGGTACATGCCAACATATTGACTTAAAACACTGAAGTGAACTTTTGCAAGCTTTAGGATGATTAAAATCATGTATGTTCAGGAAACTACAGAATTGCGAAATGAAGCTAGAAGACATTTAACACTCATTGAAATAAAACCTCACTGCTTGAAATTTGCTATCTACACACCATTATTATCTTATCAGCCACTAATTGAAAAATGTAATGGCACTTTTAACTGGAGAAGTAAGACAAAAAAGCGATTTGGGTGGAGTACATATAGATAATTGAGGCAACTCTGATAGTCGTCTTGCAATTGGAAGGCTGCTTTACTTCCACGCAAGGCGCTTAACTCCAATATATTTGTGAATGCATCTGTTGTGCAAAGTGATTTGACTGGTCATTATGACTGGAAAGGTGCTATATAAATTCTGTCAATTTACCATAATAATTAGACATAATAATAATTAGGCATAATAAAAATAACTTTCAGATTTTAGTCTAATTTCCATGATAAAATTATGAGCCAGTTAAGCTAAGATATGCTAAATGTTCTCCTAATTGCCTCGAACAGTTTACAATTGATGGATTGTGTACAGACAATTGTGTTCATTTTTTAGAGACAACATTTTCGCTTAAAGCGTGACTTTGTTAGGATTTGTAGGTACATTCCAGTATAGAGGTTGTTGTGTGTCTGGGTTGTTGTGTTTTAGTTCTGTTCTCCTACACAATACTGTGTATGAGCACCAGAAAACAAAAATCCTGCTGTCCATTATGAATTGAGAAACTGATCTAGCTGGAAAAAAAATATAATCTCTTCAATAAAACATGTAACGCTCAGCGTGAGATCAAAGCAAATCATATCTACCATCAGCTGACAGCAGAAACCTAATTTAACAATCAGAGTTATGATTATTAATCTTTCTAGTAAGGCTGTAAGTTGTTCTCCATATGATCAAATGTGCAAGTAGGTCCACAGGGGGTTCATAGGACCTTATTTTTCTTTAATAAATACTGCACTGAAACTGTGCTTTCAGTGCACCTTGCTGCTTAAGTTATTGCCAAGAATGTGCTAATCGAGTCGCTCTCAGTGAAGAAACATGTAGCCAGTGGTAATGGTCTGAACCAGCAAGGTGTTCTGAAAACGGCTCAAGGCAAAGCTGGAAATGTCTCAAACAGTGATGTGCTCGTGAATGCAGCTAAGTTTTGGAAATAACACAGAAAAACAGACAAGTTGAGAGCGGTACAAAAATAAAGAATTCGCAGAATGGAGGCAGTGTTTGACGTAACCTCCAAATTGTTTACACGAGACAGTTTGTCAGATCATAAATGGAAATTGAATTAAAAATGATCATCGGAAGTCTGTTGATGTGCTCTTTTTTGTCATGTTTATCAAGAAACATTAAATAAGGCTAACAGACAAAATGGCAATAACTGAGCCGTGAAGTATTATATTAGAGGTTACATCATGTGCTCCTAACGGATTATAGCAACTGTGGTTCATTTCTAGGGCATGACACATTCTCCTCAGGCTACTGGAGGGTCTTCATTTGACTGATTCACTGTTGATCCAGTCACATCAATTCACATGCACTTTTGTTTCCTGGACCAAACAATCTAAATACAAACACAGAGGCAAAAATGCCACCATCAGATACATGTATAAATGTCAAGAATTAGGTTGATGTGCTTTGAACACTCAATGATGCTTACACCGAGTCAGCTCACTCTTCGATGTCTCAGATTCTGTTAGGTCACATAGAAATCTTGCACAATTGTTAAACAGCATTGCTTTAAGCCACTGTCAGATTTTTATTAACTCATCATTCCTATGACATACACAGAGGACATTGTCTCATGTAGAAAGGAAACACAGGTCTTTTGAAAACAGCTAGCAATAATAAAATCACCTCAGTGGTTTTGCAACAATTCATGTTTGCAGAATTATCACAGAACTTTGTTTTATTTATTTATTTTTTTTATTAAAACTGACCTATCTACCTACAAGAGAAATATTGACAAATCTTCTTTTTCAGAGTTTCATGTCTTTAAAGGGCAAATCTCAAGTCAGGTCATTTATTCCAATTCAGGATCAAGTTTCAAGTCTTTAACTAAAAACCTTTTCCCAATAAATCCAAAATGTTTAGTGCACCTTCTACCCTGCATCCTGCAAGTTACAAATCTACACCTATAATGTTTGTCTTTATTCCAAAATCACCATAAGAATGTTGGATAATTGTATTTCAGCCTTTAGATATTTATCATCAGTTATCTTATAATCATTTAACATTTAATTCACCATCAAAAAATGTGCTAAAAGTTGATTTACATTATTTTGAAAATATATCATATTTACTATATAGTTAAATATGTAATGGCTAACTAGGTGGAAGCCTCAGATGTCTAAATCTACCACATCCCTGGTTCATACAAAGAATAAACACAATGAGCATGTCTGGCCATCTTACCATTGCAAGCAGAGGTGCTATTTGCCTCAGAGATAAAATGTATATTGGTGTGAAATGTGCAAATTAACAGCAGCAAAAGTCATGATGAGGAGGCTGAAGCTAGTGTCAGAAAGTCATTATCCACAGGGAAACTAGTGAGGAAGAAGCTATTAGTAAAAAAAAGCTACATAAAAACACTAATTACGTTTTGCACTCTGGGATTCAGCCTAAACTTTTGAAGATATGTGTTGTGGTCTGATGAAACTAAAATGGTAGAGTTGGGCTGTAATGAAGACTGTTAAATTTGAACGAAAACGAGACACTTGAGATTGCCATCCCAACTGGGAAGTAGAAAGATAACGGCCTTATGTTTTGGATATTGTTGCACCAATTACGGTTTTCTGGACAATCTTTAAATAAATAAATGCATTTATCTCATGTATTATTCTGGCAATTAGTAAATACAAATTGTTTTGGTAACCCTGGGTTGTATATTGTAGTGTGCTCTGAATTTAAAACATCATCTTTCAGCTTTATATTAGTTCTAATATCTAATGTAAAATTTGTCCTAATACCAAGTGTCATGTTTATGGAGTTTTTCAGCCAATCCAAAACCACACATACAAATGCATGCTTCTGGCAGAACATAGTATAGCAACCTGCACATGCACCCATCTTTGACATGCTATAGTCTAATATAATTCCTGAATAAATAAATGTCTGAAAGTCAATTTTGGTGCTGTTTCACATCTAAGGTTATGGTTCTGCACAAGAGCTTTGATTCAACAAAAAGAAAGATTTACAAGTGAAGTAAGGCTGACTGTAAAACCAGTTTGAGATATACAGAAGCCACATAGAAACATGGACTACATGATTGGCAACAACTCTGAACTCGACCAAGCATAGTATTAACCCGTTTTCATGACAGCTTGCTGGAAGGAGGAGATCCCCACAGCTGTAATCTCCGTGATGTCATAGAGGTATAGCAACATGAGCAGAGCAATGTTCAAATTCTTTGCCTGAAGCTCTCCACAGACTGCGTCATGGAGGACAGGCGTGTGAAAGTCTTGTTGGCTGAGAACAGGACGATATCTTGAACAAAGAAGTCCTTGGATCCAAAGTAAAATGTGGTCTGCTGTCTGCTGTATAATCAACGACTGTAACCCAACCGAAAATGAGACTAGGAGTCTGAAACTGGCTGGCTCAGCTCATGCAGAAAGAATCTGATCATAGATACAGGCAATTCTGTCTCCGTTATCCCAGCTGCTAATGCTCACATCCTTTCTGAAACTGGGAAAATAGAGCACATCATCTCCATTCTAAAAGTGCTTAGACTGGCTCCCTGTAGCTCAAAGAGTATATGTTAAAATACTTTAGTTGATTTAGAAATCACTGAAATAATTGACACTAAAATACATTATAAACCTGGTGTCATTGTGTCAGCCTTCCAGACCACTCAGTTCTTCCGGTTCAAGTCTGATCTGCATTCCCAGAATCAGAACCAAACAGGGAGAATCAGCATGTTCCTCTAATCTGAAATAAACTTCCAGAAAAATGCTGAAACAATGAGTTCATTTTAAATCAAAGCTCAAATAATTTACTAAGAGTTGATTACTAGTGAGTAGAACATCAATTAATTTAGTCTTTATGGAAATATTTTATGGTGATGATTTTGATGATGGCATTTGAGAAAATTGAATATGTGTTCCTTGCTTCTTGTTTTATCTTTTCATAATTTAAATCACCTTCAATTTACTTGTTTCTGAAATGTGTTATACAGATAAACTTCTCTTGCCTAAGAAGTGATCCACCATTAGTCCTGATGTTGTTACTACGCAGCTCACTGTGTTCGTACCGCGGTCGGTCAGAGCACACCACCTACACTCACGTATGTATTATATGTATTAGTGGCGCTTAAATATGGGACTTAGATGAGTTGGCAGCAGCCTCAATTTTCCCCTATAGTAGTTTAATAGTTTGTTTTTCTTTTCTTCATTTTTTTTTTTTTTTTTTTTTCTTAGTAGTTAAACTGAATCTTACTAGCATAGTTAGAGTATCTGGACAAAAGTATTTTAACTGAATCTTGAAGTATTTTGTTATTAAAATATTTTCTTTTAGATAAATGTTTTTATTCTGTATCTCACAAGGCAGACAACCTTACACAGTAACTGACAGCAACAGAGCTGTTTGACTATTACTTCAGTATAATCAGGCAGTGCCTTAATTTAGTAGTTTAGATTAAAATGACAAACTTTCATAATTGTCTTAGCTCCTCATCAATAATAATTTGTAGCCAAACCAACATGTTGCTGCACAACACCAGATATATCTCTAATTTATATTTTCATCAAGAGAAGAGCCAAAGTAAATACATCACAGCTAATTTCTCCTATCAACCAATCATTTCTATCCTTTTCACCTCTTTTGACAATTGATTGCATTCTTTTCCCCAGAGAAAGCACCACCATCAATCAGGGAGAGACAGGAGAATAACACTGACCTGATGCCTCAAAGTCTTGGTTGGCCATGTTCCATGAATCTCTGATTTGCAGTAAACTGCCTTCCATAGCCCTCAGATCAACCTCAGGGCAATTACATTGCGGATAGTCGACAGCACACTGGCACCAACAGTCGTTGTCCCGGCACACAAACTGGCCCTCTTCATTACAGCCAATATAACTTAGAGCAGCCTGCACAAACCTGGCTCTCAGATATTCTGGCAGTATGGCCTGGAGGCCTGAAGCAATAAAAGAAACAGGACAAACATATAGATGAATAAAACAAGAACTGCACAAATGTCCTTTAAGCACTGTAGTATAAGTATACTGTAGATCACTTCTGTGTGCAACATCTGTAGAGTAATTGATTTAAGACTGATTGTGACTTTCTTATTTACAATGCACATGCTTGGCAACAAAAACATTTATGCAAAGATTCACTCAATTTTATTTTTACTCCACAGTTACTCTACTTCCGTTCCGGATTTTTGCTGGTTGGGATTTACCTCAAAACTTTGCAAGCATGCACTGGGGAAAAAAAAAAAAGAAAGAGTGATTGAAGCTAAATTTGTTCTGACACTCTCGCGCTGTAGTTATAAACTTGCCAGGGAACAGACACTGTGACAATTCCTTCAGAAATTGGGGGGAGTTCAATTATGGATGGCCAACCTTGCAAATGAATCTTGTTTTCAGGGCTCTGAACCAAAACAGAGCTGACAGAGTCGAGGTTGTCATAGTTACTGCATCCAAGTGGGCCCGTCCTTGTTTCGGTCACCTAAAAGAAGCAAAGCAGAGCCAGATGATAATTCATACTGAGAAAGAAATTCACTAATGGCAAACAAAGAGAAATAAACATGAAAACAATTATGAAAAGGAATGCGGAATCTGATTTCAATATAAACAACAAAATTGTCTCTTCAGAAAATTAAACTATATTACAAGCTGTTTAGACTTTCCCTAGAGGAAGTTGTTTTTGAATAGTGACTTTATGATTTACTAAGCTTGAAATTATGTTGAGGCAAATATTTCTGGTGTGTATCATGATGAGATAATTTGAGTCATCTCTAAAATTCGTCTCTATTTTTATTTTTTATTTTTTTTTACACTACAATACACACTGTCACTTTTAATGTGCTAAAATCCACTGCATGCAAGAGGCAAGCATGTCCTATTCAGTTTTACATCCACCTCAGGATTTGTGTATTGAAAAGAAGCAGATGTCTGTGTGATATTTGCAATATTGTTACTGGACTATTGTTGATAGTTGATGCAAGGACTGACAAAACAATAATTAGACGAACACGACAACCAATCTGAAATGTGTTCAATTAATTCAGATAATAATAGTTATTCTTAGATTAAATCTATTTCCTTTTATGCATGGATTAAATAAAAAGTAGGTCAATGTGGAAGGCAAAGACAGCAAGAAAGGTAGAACAAAAGAAAAGAAGGAAAGAAAGAAACGGCAACAATTTATTCCAAGTTTAATGTCATAGCCATAAAACTGGTATTGCCAAGGTAAATTGAATAGCAAGAAGGCAAAGTACATAGCACAGAATCAGGGGTGCAAGATTTTCATTTGAAAAATTGGACAAGTCTGTGAGCGTCCACTGGCATGCTTGAAGAAGGAGCTGGAAAACAAGCATGAAGGACAGAGCATCTGGTCCTGCCCAGCGGCAAGTGGCTGACGTTATGGTTGTACTCAGGTTAAATGAAATTCTCTCCCTCTCTCTTGTATTAGATGTGCACCCGCTCCAGTCTGCAAGTCCTTTCGCATCTGTGAAGCGTGGGTGTGGCTTCTAATGTCCCCTACTTTCATATAGTTCATGTGTCAGGACAAGGTAAGACGCTTTAGCTGTGTGTTAACGGTCTCGTTTATTTTTTTATGGTCATACTTAAAGTGTAACTAACCTTTTGGGTAAGCAGACACCTCCCCTAACAAACATAGAAAAAAATCCACCACAGTGGGTGGAGCCACAAGCCAGGTTAGGGCACGACTAAGGGTTCATTTAAAATAACGGCATACACCTTTAAATATACTAACGTCAATACTGGGTTTTTGCCAAATAACACTTTGTTATCTGGAAAATAGAAAAAAATAGTGTTTGCCATTGATATGCCAGGAAAAATCTATTGTATCCAAATAAAATTGTGGTAAATGGTGACGTCCGAGGGCACATTTATGCCTACCAACCAGTATTTAATAACCAAATCTTTAGAGCCAAAATCACCTTAGTAATTTTGCAATTGCAAAGATGCATAAGCATTTATTTGAATTTAAAATTTTATTCTTAGTCATATTAGTCCTGCTGTACTTTAAGTATTTACTGGGATCAACATTTCTTTTTTTACTGGCAAAAAGGTGTAGTAACCCACTAACAAGGCACCTTGAGTTCAAGGTGCCCTTAATGTAAAATGCACTCTCTGAGAACCACAAAGAAACAACAGCACATTTAAGCTGCTTCTCCATTACTAAGTCTCATTCTAACTGGTTAATATCTGTTGGAGTGTGTTCCTTATTGTGGGCGTGAATATAAGTAGGAATGTGGGCAGGCTATGGGTTACCAGGAGCTATAGTTGAATCAGGAGAACCTGGAGGATCTGGTTTTAAATGGCAAGATATTTCATTTTGTCTTATTTTCTCACTGCTGGCCCAAACATAATGAAAGCAGTTCAGATTAGCTGAACTTAGACTTTATTTTTATTTGACAACACATGTATCTATAATTTAGCACTTTATTTTTATGTTTTAAACATGTTTAACCTTTTGGATTTAGGTAATGTAGTCAAAAGAAGTAAACCGATATCCAAGCAATGACTTTATTTAAAAGAAAATTCCAAACAAGGAAAAAAATGCACATCATGCCAAACTAATATTATGTAGTTCTGGAGTTTCTCACCTGCCAGCACCAAACACCAAACTATAGCTGACCAGAGCTGCACAGCTTCTAGCTTCTTCAATGCGTGGTCGTTCTTCAGTAAGCTATGCTGTTTGCAGGGCTGCTAAATCACTGTCATTCTGCTCTAAAAGTTGACGCCTATGATCCTCGTGCTCCTCAAGATTAAACTCATAATTACCCTCCTTCACACTGAGCAGCAGCCTGATAGCAGACATCATGTCAGTCTGTCTACTGAGGTGGTTGAAATGTAGTTTAGAATTTGCAGTGATGTAAATCATGAGCCAATCAACAAATGCAGTCTGCTATCAAATCGCTTGTGCGGCTTGGTGCAGCTTGGTGCAGCTTGGTGCAGCTTGTAGAACCTGAAGTGAGTTAAAAAAAAATGGAGAAGAGTTGCGCTACGCCATGCAGGATCTGATAATGGAAATGAATCTTGGATAGACAGGGAGAACCAATTTAGTCAACTCCACTGTCCTGTGCACGACCCGTCCTGGAAACCTGCATGATTTCACTGTTAACCACATCTGGGCCTGCTGCATTTGCTGAGGCTGTGCTGAGAAGGTGACCAAGTGGGTCTTGCATGAGCAATGGTGAGCACCACACTGACTAACTGCATCTAGAAGCCAGATCAATGTTATTAAAGTCAATTTTCGTCTGGATATATCCTTTTTGTACAACAGATCTGCCCTGGCACATGTTGGCAACAAGTTTCTCCACATGGTATTTCTAAAATACCTAGATGGGACAGGAAAAAAAAAAAAAAAATACTGTCCTGCTTTCTTCCCTGTTATTTAGCTCATGACTCCAGTTAACGATTTGTCAACATTTTCCAAAGAGAGAATGTTCTCCTGCTTCACCAACTAGACATTTTTGATGACTACAACATACTCCTGCGCTCTCTGCTACCTCAAAGTCTTTCCCACAACACAGAGTTGTGTGCTGTTTGTTGGAAGCCCAAAGATGTACACAGGGGGATCTGCAGTCACTCACTAATGCGCTCATACTTTTAATTGCTTTTTCACTCTGAATGTCCATAAGGATTGAAGAAGACTGTTAGTGAAAGAAAAAAAAATGGTTTTGCAAGTCGCACACAGAAAAACAGGCCATGATTTTTTTTTTTAAAACTCAGTTTACAACAGAAAAAAACAAAACAAAAAAGACAAATAAATACTATAGATGGCTCCTAAAACAAAATCCTGCGCTGTTTTAAAAGTCAGTTTCAAATGTATGGCAGCAACAAACAATTAATGAAAATATCTTTAAAAGCATGAAGAAACATAAAGAATGAAATAGTGATTTCAAGATAAGAAGTATGTTCATTGATAATCTGATGTGTCACAGTGCCATTTTTTTTTCATCTGAACCATTTTAAATGTTAGACGTTTGTGCCTACGTGGGTGTCGGTAAGTGGATAAATAGCGACTTCCTGTAATGTCTGGCTTGTCTGTGGAACAGTTGTAAACAGAACAATTAAAGATTATTTGTTATGATTTGACGGCTGCGAGAGAAGAGAGGTACATTTATGCCACAAACATTTCCCACAAAAAAGGGGAACAGAAGAAAAAGAAAAAAAAATTGTGACTGAGTGAAGAAAAGTTCCTCCATCTGTATGCTGTTGATTTAAATTTTAGATGAAAAGGAAATGAACACATTTAGTGCAAGTTTCACTCACTCAGAGATAATACTTGTATAATAATGTGCTGCTACAACGTAAGATGTCAAACTTGGTGCCATAGAATGTTCCTTTGGCTCTAATTTAGTGTCACGGCCACTTTATGACCATCACTGTTGTTTTTCTTCGTCACCGACACATTGTCAAACAACTGTTTGTACATGGAGCAAATCCTTATCTCATTCAATTATTGATACTTAACTCATTTAACAAGACGTGTTTAACAAGAGTGTTCTCTCATGTGTAGGAGTGTTGGAAGCTCCATCTGGAAGTGGTGAGGGCATTTTGTTTGGAGTCATGCTAATTGACTCAGAGAAGGCCTGAATGTGTAGGAGTATGAGAGGAGGGAAAACGTATACATCGCACTATGATTGTGTCCTGTTTTCTAGTTTGCATTTGTGAACTGTGGTAGAAATTTGTGGCGCTACACAACACTTATGATAAGTCTGTCAATCTGACAAGCATTCTTCTGAGAAGCACTCTGTGTAATCATCTCTTTGAGCTGAAGAACCAATAAAATAAGTGCTCTGAAAATTCCCACCACCTGTGATTTGTAGTCAGAGCTTTGTAGCTCATCTGTTACGGGACCCGGAATGATGATAAACCTTGAACACAAGGAGCACTGAAGTACAAGACGAAGGAATCGTGGCAGTTTTGGTAACAGATGTGGAATTTCTGAAGTGTGTCTAATGATAATGTAACATTTTTTTAAAACAAGAAATAAGTGACAACTAGCAACTGTTGCTCCTCTGAACTTGCATACACTCTTTATATTGTATTTTACTTATTTTTTTTGTAATTGTCTCCAGCTTTACCAAGAGAAAATGATAGGTAAAATTAACATTATGACACTTGTGGTAGATAAATGACGGTCAGTTCCACTCAAGCTTAAACTGTTTACTTCTAGGAATGAGCAAGTTAATTTATGAGAAACTGCTTATTTTCAAATAACTTCAAATAAAAGCTCTGTAGTCACAATTTTGCATGTTGTGATATATTCTGAAATTTACTAAGAAAACAAAAACGGCACAAAATTTTGGCTTTAAAGAGGCATTATTATGTATTATGTAGGCACATAGTCCTATTTTATAGCACAGTGAAAAACCTACGAGGTTTTTTGTAAGCTTGAGTGATTATGCAGTAAATATCTTGTGTGTAAATGTTACCGAGTTGAGCAGATACATAGCATATTACTGCAATAATGTCTTTGTGCTGTAGTTATTTATTCTGCTTATAGGCACAGACTTCAAAGATGTAAGGGGTCGATTATCTACCTCCTGTTAAATGCAGTTCACTGTTTTATTTATCTTTGTTCTTTGTTCTCTTTGACAATTCCTGTGCTTTTGTTTTAAAAACAGTTTGATTCTGACTTGATACACTGACATAAATAGAATATTTAATGTTCCGTCAGATATGGACAAAATCAAGCTCATTTGTAGCCAGAAAGTCCATACAGGATTTATCTAGGAGAAAACTTTATTCTGTCAACATTTTGTACAAAAATTTACTTATTCTTGTATATTCAGTGCATGCAAGTTAGAAATTCGAACTCGTGCTGGTCAGTTTCTAGAGTACCCATAATAAAGATTTGAACGTTTGTACTAAATTAGTAATCATGAGTCAGAGGTCTCCATTAACCTGGATCCAATGGGAGGTAAGATCAGCTGCTGCCACATGAATAAGTCGAATTGGTGGATATGCATAAAACATTGGACACACTGGAAAAGCAACATACCCAGCATAAATGCTTTATTAGTTTTTAGTACTTGTTTAGATCCTATTATATGCACCACTAGTCTACACAATATTTACGGATAACTTTTTAGTGTATGTTTTCTTGTTGGAAAACAGCATTCATAACAAGTCGATCACGCCGTCTTTAGTTAGTATCTCCATAGAATTCATAACATTAAACATATACACATATGCATTAAAGAAAACAAAGGTATGTGAGCTAAACATCCTGAAAATCTAGAAAAAGCAAAACCTTGAAGTAAGACAGCTTAAATAAAAATGCTTTTCTTTTTACACTGGCACAAAGCAGATCGCTTAATATCTTTCTCAAGTCTTGAAAGATGCAACAGCAAACCCAAGGACCAAAGAAGGCAAAAGAGATTTGTTGACACGATCACAAGCACACATTTATTAAAACACTAATATATTTCCTTTGCCCTGAACTCACATTTAGATTTTTCACAAACTGAGCTCAATCATTCTTGACAGAAAAATTTGATGTAGAGAATCCATAAACCCAGGCTGCAAATCCATCATCCTTGCTGTCTGTAGCAAATTATTTCCAAACACCATAACAGGGTCTGTTTTTAATATTTTCTCAAAGGTCAATAAGAAGTAACAACGCCCACCTTGCTCGTTTAATGACAAGCATCCAGTCGCATCCAGCCAGAAGGAAGAAGAAGACTTTTGCCACTGCATGCAGAGAAGTTACCTTTTACTTGTCATCTACTTTTGAGAGCTACAAGGTCACTGCTGAAAATACTGACAGCACATAGGCATGAGAAATAATGCAAGCTGGCAGCTTTGTGCTTTTGTTATCCAGCTTCTGTACACAGAAAGTTCTTTTCTCTTCATCTTTAATTGTACTTATTGCTCCTTTTTCATTTTAACAGAACAGGCTAGAGAAAGAGTCCTGCTGGGAGAGAAACAGACTTCCATTTTTTTCTTTTTTATTATTAGTCCGTTAACACAATTAATTAAAATTCAAGCAGCCTCCATGGGCACTGGCAGATTAAATTCTACTCCAGACAGATGTCCAACTTAAAGAAGAAAATTGACCAAATGCAAATCTAAATGTGTCTCCTCTATGCATAGCAATGAGACCATCTGCAAAAAGAACCCAGTGGAGCAGAGCACGTGTGCACAGTCAGCCTTCTCAATTTGAAAGCGACCCTAGAATTAAGAATAAAACATTAAATCCTCCTCGTATCATCTAGAACTTTTTAATTCGTCTTTGAGCAGCTGTTTTTTTTTCTTTTTTAAAGGGACAAATGCTGAAGTTATCTTGACAACATGATAAACAAAAGACATTGATCGGATGGTCGGGGAATTATTAATGTACCATAACTGAGTACAACATAATTGTGCTGACTGAGATGGAATATGTAACAGCTGCATTTAATGGAACATTTAATTGCACTTAAAGGCTTTCCTAGAATAAGCAGTTGTGATGCCCATAAAATGGAAGTGACTTGTTTAGTATGTCAATGAATTTCAGTTTGTCCTCAGGGTTTGCCGTGTGATGTATATTTACTGTTTAAATATGCCTTCAGAAATTATTACTTTAAACATTCCAGCTTATTTTACTAAATGCATGTGTTTCTCTGTCTTAGCACTAATGTTATGAAGTTTAGGATCTTGAAAAAATAGTAAAAGCCACTGATATATTTCCTTCCACTTCACAATTATGTTCCAAGACATCAACAACAACAAATATGTCTGTTGTTGACACACGATTTGGAAAAGTCGGTAACTCTATGTATCCTTTTTACAAAGCAATTTATATTTTTTTCCAACTTTACTCCGTCCCTGTCAAAAATAATGTCCATGTTAATGTGCTATTAAACTATGAATATGCCTTTTCAGGTAATGTCTCCCATGCTGAACTTTTCTGTTTTCCAATAATCCAATAATTACAGTTGCAACCAGGATATGTGAACATTAATTTAGTCATTTTTACAAGTTAGATTTATCTCTACAAAACACACAGATAATGACTGTGAAATTAAAAACACATCTGTGACGAGGAGTATTTCACCAACAAAAGCAACAATTTTAATCTTTGTCCTGTGCTAATTTAGTGATGGCATTCCCAGCTGCTTTTGTTTTTAAGAAAATTTAACAGAAGAAAAAAGTGTGGAGATCCACTAATTAAATTTAACTTCAGCGTTCAAGTACGACTTGAATGCGACACATTTTTTTTAAAATCAGTTGTCTTAAACTGATGTATTTCCATGAACAAACTTTGCTTTTTTAACTTTTTTTTTAACACAGGGATGACTTTTAAAAGCATATATTTTGGACCTTTGAAAGGGCCATTGCCTTGGAAACAGAGAAAATGCCTGCAAAGCTCGATACAGTAAAGTGAATTAACCTGCACTTTTCTTCTGATGTAGCCCTCAGGCCTCCCTCTGCTAGTTGTGTTTAATCACACTGATCAAGCTCAGAATCAAGATGAAGAAGGCCTGAGGGCTGAAACATTGATTAAATTAAGTGGAATGCATATGGAGCTGGAGTGTGACACTTTCCTCAGTTTTTTGATTATTTCTCAGTTAGGCACCGACACACTACAGTCCTTGATGTGTTGTACTTGATTTTTTTCCCCCCACAAATTAAAAAAAATGAACATTGCACAGCTGTTTTTTTTTTTTTATATATACATCATTTCTCCTGCTGATGCAAATACACCTGCGGCTGGCCACAGTTCTCCCATCAGAAAGGTTACAGACACACCGAAATGAATTATCTGCTGGTTGTTTAATATTTAGAGTAAATTGTAGCTTTGATTTCAAATGTTAGAATTTAGTAAGTTAATGCGATGTATATGTTCATTAGATTCACTGAGCTTGAGCTGAAATGTAAAGTGAAAGGCTAACAAGTCAAATAAAACTCAATGAAACAAAATGATGCAGCCATTTGGCTTTAAATAGCAAATGCAAAAATCTTAAATCACAGCAAAGTTCTTTTCTCACCAGTCAGAGTGAACGAATGATAGCTTAATGGTGTGCCTTGCCAAGGCAACACATCACTTGGCCGTTAACACACTTGACTGATATCGATGGTTCACAGGGACATTTATTATTTAACAATGGAAGGACCTCAATATTATTATAAGACCCATTAGACAAGAAGATTTTACTGATGAAGATTCAGCACCACTCCAAATTCCTCGTATGAATAATTCCACAGTACGACATGGAATGGTACAGGGAGCGCCTGTTGTTGTTGGATGCTTAAGCAACAATGGATTTGAAATTGCTGCTTTTTTATGCCTACTGCAGGAAAAAAAAAGAACAAGACATCATTAATATTCCATGGTAATCATCCGTCATCTCAAAAGTGCCTCATTTGCTGCACCTTCAAGAATTTTGCCGTTCGCTTAATCACAGCAGAATTGGGAGATGGGTAAATCCACATTTGCATTGGTGATATGTTTTGGCAGTCTATTCCTCCTTTTAGAATTTTTCAAACTGTAAACCTATTTTGTTGCCATGGCTTATGCTCGACACGGAGGAGAAAAGGAGAAGAAAGGTGGGAAAAAAAGCAAGAGAAAGAAAATAGAAGTTGCTGGTTGCCTTATAAATAGATAAAGAAAGGGGGAAAAAATGCCAGCACATATTGGAATTTAATTTTGTATGTGGTCTTATAATCGCAAAGGAAAAGAAATCCTCAATTTTTCAGGAAGTACCAGTGACTTGAAAAGGTGCAATGGGAGTAAATCTAACAGTGTATATTTTTGTTGTTGCATTTTGTGCTTACCTTCTTAAGAGGCAAATAGCAGGAGGAATTTAATTTGTGACATTGAATGTCAA